>NW_024087788.1:0-8930 GCF_009730915.1 Dioscorea cayenensis subsp. rotundata
GGGGAGGGTGTGAAAGCGGATTACATCATGGGTGGGAAAGTATGAGACATGTAAAATTCTAATTTTACCCTTTTCTAACATAAAAATTCTTCTCTTTTGTCCTGTCTTCTTTTAAAACCCCTAACTTTTAGGGTCTTCCTTTTTAAAACCAAGTAGCTGACCAATCTTGGTAAGTCATATAATTTTTTGTAATTTTTTAAGAATATTTTTCTTATTGCCTTTGATATTGTTTTTATTGATAATTGATTAACTTATGAAAACTCGATTTGAAAAAACATCTACAATACATTTTCTTAAGGTGGGATTTATCCACAGAAAGATTGCCAAAATTAAAGTATAGGAGCGTGCCTTTTTGGATAAAAAGTTCGAGATGATCATATTTCTCATAATAGAAAAGCGAGAATTAAATATCTACTTTTGCCGGATATATAAGCAATTTTCTTAATTTATTTATATATAAACCATTGATTAATGTGAAAATTAAAACATAGTTAAAATTAAAATAATTGATATTCATTGAAGGGTAAAATTGAGAATAAACATAACTTTGCATGGAAAGGTTATTCATAACAAACAAAGGAATTCATTTTGCATGTATTTCAATTGCAATTTTCAAGGTTCATACCAAACACGTATTGTTACTTTACAGAGAAAGTAAATACAGGGAAAATGAATGCAAGAAAATACTTTGCAGGGAAAGTGTTTCCATGCAAAGTACCAAACGGGCCCTTATTTTATAGAACATTACTAACATATATTGGGAAAGATATCCTTCATTTATGGATAATGAAAATAATTATTCATTGCTTTTAAATTATGAAATTCATAATTGCTAATTATAAATTTATGCTTGTTGATTTTTTTTGTTGCACTTATTTTTTGTAGTGATAATTTGAAAAAAAAACTTATATATGAAATTTCAAACACTACTAAGTTTTGTCTTTAAAAAAAAAAAAAATAGAAGATGGGGCAAACAATGGATTCATATTTCAAAACAAAACTTTTACAATTAAAGTTTTAAGGTCATTAAATTCTCCTTGGATGTTACTTGTTACGTCATAGCCTTGCCCACGTAACTTTGATATACTTAAATTATGCTTAGAGAACACTGTCTCAATAGCTACTTTAAGGGATAAAGCAGTCGTGTCACTGACATGTACTAAACCAAGAAAATGTTCAATTACATGCTCCTTGTAATCCACATAGCGCAAAGCAATAATGGCTTGTTCTTTGACTGAAACATCATGAGATTCATCAAGTAAAATGGGGGAAAAAATCCATAACCAAGATCCTTCATGATAGCATTTATAGTCTCAATTGTAGTAGCATGAACAATATTTTTTTGAATGTAGTGTGCTATCAATTTTGAATTTCTAGGTGCATTTTCCAAGACAACACTTTTGATAGTTTCATTGTGATTGGCAAGAAATCTAAAAAGTTCTGTTAGTACAACCGCACTATTTAATTAGCATGATTTGACACCAAAGCAAGATGATGTGGCAACCATGGTGACAAGGCATAATTGATGGCATGGCAACCATGGTGACATGGCAATGAGACTTGGCTTGCAAGGCAAAACATCTTGAAGATCTTGGTGGAGCTATTTTTAGTATGTCTATAACATGGAGGAAAATATCTTGAAGATCTTGGTGGAATTATTCTTGGAAACATGCTACAACTTGAAGACAAGATCATATCAAGACTATATTTAGGAGATGTGATTGAAGACTAAATATGGATGGAGTTTAATTGAAGAAATTATTTATTTATGGTATGAATGAAGGCTAATTGAAGATATGATTTGAAGAATTCTTAATGATTGAGTTGATTGATTGAAGATCTATTATTGGGAAGATTTGAGGACCAAACTTGGGTGAATTGAATATCAAGTTTAGAGAATCTTTGAAGACCAAAACTTGGAAGGTTGAAGACTAAGTTTGGCAAGTTTCATGAAAGACGCACAAGGACGTGCGCCCCTTGTGAGGGGACTGCGTGATGAGGAACTGAGGAAGTAGGCTAGTTGCCGGTAATCAGGATCGGGAGATTTGGCTGCATCGACTCGGACTAAGCATAACCAGGAAGTTGATAGGTCTTGAGGTCGTCCGCAACGTAACCAGAACTCAGTCAAGTCAGCAGTCAGGGCCATGTTGCAGGAGTTAGAACAGCTAATTTCAGAAGGTTTTTAAATTAGTAGCCGTGGAGATTCTAAAAGAGTTATGTGCTATATTTGGGATGTTGAGGCGTCTATATAAGCTACCTTGCTCGTAGATTGTATGTGCGACCGGAGTTAGAGAGTGTGGGTGCACAAGACAATCTAGAGAGGGTAGTGATCTTTGTTTGTGAGCGTTGAGTGACAAGTGTTTATACTCATGTATTTTCACCTCTTTTAGTGGATTGTTTATCTCCGGGCTTCGCCCCCCAGACGTAGGCGAGTGGACGCCGAACTGGGTTACTAACGTCGTGTGTCTTTTTCTTTGTTGGTTTGTGTGAGATTTCTATGAGTGCTTGAGTGTTCCCTAAAACCCACAAACCACACCGGTGGAACTAACAAGTGGTATCATAGCCTTGGTCACCGTGTTCGATTTGGTTTCAAAGTCGGCGAAGTCCTAACAAGTTCCATTTATGGCCGAAAAGGAAGGAGCTTTCGTTACACGACCATCGTTGCTAAATGGATCCAATTACCCATATTGGAAGGCACGCATGAAGGCGTTTATCAAATCCATTGATGAGAGTGCATGGATTGCCGTAGAAGAAGGATGGTCCCCTCTTACTCTAGTTGATGAAGATAAGAACGAGATCATAAAGAAGAAAAGTAGCTGGAGTATCGAAGACATCCGCAAAGCTAATGCCAATGGGAAAGCTCTAAACGTAATCTTTGGAGGAGTTTATGAGAACCAGTTCAAGTATATTGCAACATGCGAGTGCGCCAAGAAAGCTTGGGAAATTCTTCAAATCATTCATGAAGGCACCAAATTGATAAGAGAATCTAAACTTCAAATGTTGACAATAATGTTCAAAAATCTCAGGATGGGAGAAGATGAGACCATAGCCATGTTCAATGCCAAATTGATAGGCATTGCAAATCAAGCCTACCAACTTGGCAAGGAGTACTCGGATAAAAAGCTAGTCCGGAAGACTCTTAGATCACTTCCAAGAAGATTTGATGCAAAAATCTCGGCAATAGAAAAAGCGAGAGACATTTCAACTATGAAACTGGACGAGCTGATGGGGTCCCTGCAAGCATACGAGATGAATCTCAATCCTGAAATAAGAATAGAAGATATAGCCTTGAAGGTTGAAGCAATAAAGCAGAAAGAGTTACAACAGGCTGTTGTAACTGAAAATGAAGATGAAGAAGATAGAGAATTTGTTTTCTTGTCAAGAAAGATGCATGACATGATCTGAAAATACAGGACACAAGGCAAGAAATTCCAAAGAAAAGATAGTCTAAATAAAGAAAAAGAAGAAGTTGAAGATCATCACAAAAAGGAAGAAGTTGAAGATCATCGCATGAAGATCAAGTGTAAAGAATGTGGTGGCTTTGGGCACTATCAATCCGAATGTGCTAACACTCTCGGGGAAGAAAGGAAAGTCATTGAATGCTAGATGGAGTGATGATTCAGACGGTAGCTTGGAGGAAGAAGATGAAGGAAGTCTAAGTAACTATCATACATCTTTTCTTACTGTGATGAATGGATCCACGCTTGTTGCAAAATATGTTGCAACATCAGCTACACCATCCACTAAAACTGACGGTGAGTATAATGAGGTAACAGAAAATGATCTTCTCACAAGTTATAAACTCATGATGAACAGATTCAATCAGATGGTGAAGCAAAATCAACGATTAGAGGAGGAGTTGAATGATTGCAAAGAAAAGTTACAACATGCTGAGGAGACCTTGAACTCCATAAACAAAGGCAAAGCCAAGCTTGATAAGAATCTATCTGTTGGAAGAACAAGCAGAACCCGACATGGTATTAGGTATGTTGGGGAAACTTCAAAAGTCAAGATAAAAAGTTTAGGAGTTATATTTATCAAATCAACTACTCAACAAAATAATGATGAGAAGCAAGTCGAAGTAAGGGAAGAACCAAAAAGTGAAGTGCCTGCATGTTTACATTGTGGAGAGATTGGGCACATAAAACCCAAGTGCATTAAATTAAAAGAAGACTTGAAAAGTGGAAGAGTAGTTGGACATGTACAAGCAATCATCAAAAGGAATGTCAGAGGAAAAACTATTGTGATCAAGAAGCTATGGATCCGAAAAGATGAAGTACCAAGAAAAGATGTAGAGTGTTCCGGTTCAGATCAGAAGATGACAAAAGTGATGATGAATTTTGCACCACCAGGTTACAACCAAAGGAACATTGATCAAGGACCCCAAAGGTCAGCAGATAAGACGCCCTTATGGGTGAAAATATCATGATCTCTGTGATGAGTGTAAAAAAATAATAATAATAAAAAATGAGAGTAAAAAGAGAGAGAGAGAGAGAGAGAGAGAGAGAGAGAGAGAGAGAGAGAGAAAAGGAAATTAAAAAAAAGGAAGGAAAAAGTAAAAAAAAAAAGGAAAAGGAAATATTGAAAATAATAATAATAAAAAAAAGGGGGCAAGTTTCCTTTTTGGCAGATATAGAATTATATGAAGAGGCACTAGTGTGGTTACAATAAAAAGGGAAATTTTCTTTTCAAACCCTATTTTTCAAATCGCAAACCTCAAAAGAAGAGAAGAAAAAAGGGAAACAAAGATGAATGTGAAAAGGGTAGCTTGATCAGATCGCTTTGCAAAAGCAAATTGGATGTGTTGCTTTTAATTTAACAAATATTTACATCCCTTCCATGCTTGGTTGTAAGCACTATTAGGACCTCCAACATGAATATCAAATCTTTCTTTTATTTTTTCCAAATTTGTGAATCCCTCCAAAACAAAAGAATCACCACTTGCTTGCTCTCCAATATCCTGTCTATAAAGATAACAACACAAGTAAAATGGTGCATCCTTCTCTATACTATATTCCAACCAATTACCATAATCTTTAAACCATGAAGGATTAAAACGATGTAGTCCATTGCCAATTTTCTTTTATGAAAAATTATGCGTGTAAGGTTGACGTGGAATTTTTTGCAAATAGGCCCTTCAAACCTTGTCTCTCTCTTTAGGGTGATAGGCTAAATTTTTTTCGTTATCTAGGGTCCGAAGGAAGATCATCTATACTTAATTCAACATGATCTTTCTTTTGCATAAGGTTGAGTATCATTAGTATTGATTCTAGATAGTTCCTCCACAATTTGTCTTCGTCTTGATAAGAAATTTGTCCATATCTAATTCCAATAAATAATTTAATTTAGCTTATATAATTTCTAAATAACAAGAACATATATCTAAACATAAATATACAATCATTTGATTTAAACTTCAATTAACATTTAATTGTTTAATTCAACTTTAAGAAATGTCAATTACATTATAAGAAGGCTAGATTGTATTGGTATATCCACCTCACTATATCAAAGGTTAACACTACCAAGTAAGTCATAGATAAGAAAAAATTTCATGGGAAGAATGGAGAAGCAATTAAGGATTCATTAATTATTTTCATTGGCTCTTGGTTTAGTTGCCTTAGTGTTCTATAAATCTGACAAGATCCCCTTGCGTATATCCCGCAAGTGCACGGGTTTGTCGAAGTAATAATCCCGGGTGAGCGGGTATCGAATCCACAGGGAGTAGGGAGTAAAGACACTTAATTCGATTCTTAGCTATGTGGAATATCAACAATGATAAGTGTGACAATGATTCAATTCTCAACAATTAAAAGCAACAAGTAAGAGAGCAAAAGTAAGGAGGAGGTAAGGCAATCGATAAAGATGGGGTACTCGGATGATGCTTCACCTAGGATAATCGCTTCAAGTGCAAGAACTCTCTATTATGTTTCCTAATCATGCAATGGTGAGTCGTGGAAATCCTTACATACATAGTCCCAAATATAAGGTCAACTATGCCTAACTCTATTCATGTCCCGGAGGAGAAATTAAATAACCTCTCAACCTCGCACTCAAATAAAGTTGCAATGAGCTTTAGGGATTCCAGGTGATAAATCTCTTCCTAATTATAGACCTAACCCTTTGGTCCAGGTGGAAGGTCCCTAACCACAATTAAGCCCTAGATACTAAGATCCCCTCAACACTTTACTCGGTTGCACGCAGCAACTGCTCAAGCCCGGAGATTCATCCCTTAGACCATTCACTCTATTATGGCGCAGAAGAACTCGAGGAACGGAGGTAGAATCTATCACGTCGGAGGGAAAGGGGACGCTCCCTGCACTCTTGACTCACCCTCTCAACCCTCTCCAACCTAGCTTTTGTCTAGCGCTCGTGGTGTGTCACTCACTCACAAGGTTACCAACAAGAACTCTCAACCCTAGTGTCACTCTAGGGGAAATGTTCGTACAATCAAGCATTCAAGGTTGGAACTCACAATAAACATCAATTTATTGAAAGCATAATAAAGAAGTTCAATGAAACGAATACATCCTAGGGTTCACAATCACCCAGTACCCACTAGGGGTTTAGCTCTCCATGGAGCTAAGTACAATCAAAGAAATCAAATGAAAAAGCAATGAATCCATAAAAGAAACCCCTCGATGGTCGTGTCGATGGTCTTGTGGAGAGTCCTCTACTCAGTCGCAAGGGATCCTTTGTCCGACCTAGGATACACCTCACGGATCGATGCCCGATGAAAAGCTCTCCCAATAACCTTCTTCCAAATGATGCGCGATGTCAGAGCCGTACAATCCCTCCAAAACCCTAGCCAATACCCCTCAAAATCCTAGCGAAGCCCTCTCTCAAGTTGGGGAAAAGATGGAGAAAAGAATACCAAAATCGGGGCTGAATCGGCTTTAAATAGAGTGGAACCGAGGCGACTACAGGCGTGGATGCTCCAGCGCCTGGGTGTGGAATTTCCCTACAGGGCATGGATAATTTTCACCGCTGTGTGGACTCTCTGTTCTCTGGTTTCTCGGCGGTCGTGAGCAGTCTTTGCTACGAGTACATGCTACAGATGTTGCTACGATGATTCGACCTGAATAGCTTCCCAATTCCATACTTTCATCGGGGTAACGCAAACGGGCACACGTTCACGTCGTGGATCACTTGCTTCTTCAATGGTGTACACGTTGGTGGAGCTCTTGTTCTATGTGCATAAGTCGGAATGCTCGAATGTGACTGCCTTTGTGCCCCTCCAAATGGATGTGCCCACTCGAATACGAGGAGGTTGGCACACACTCTAGCATCTCACACCTGACCTATGTCTTCGCGTTTGAACCTTAGCAAGATTTCCTCCAAAATTGGTGCATTATGATCCACATTGGCCTATTTCCTTCATACTCGGCCTCACAACCCTACCTGCATAAAAGTAACATAAAAACACACATATTAGTGTAAAAACCCGAGAAAAGTAATGCTCAACATAAGGAATGAACGCTTCGCATTCGTATCGCACAAGCACTTATCAAAATCAAATTTTAATATGATTTTTATGAGCTAAAAAATGGAATTAACATTCTAGTTGAAGCCTAGATATTTGGTGTTTGAGATCCAACGAAGATGAAGAAATGAGAATTATATTAAAATGATTATGAGTTCAGCATCAAGTACTTGAATAGAATTGGATAGGATGTGATTTTAAAATAATTATGACACAAAGATTTCAAAAATCAAGAATTTGGATTATAAATACATACTTGGCATGTAGCAGGAAACAACTCAATGATAAGAATTAAAGCTCCCTAATTTAGTGATTCACACCTCCGACTCTAAGCTTCAAAATGCCAAACGAACGAGAAAAACATGATAGAGTTATAAATTTGAGACCTGAGCTATGGAAAAGTGAATTAATTTTTTATAATAGATTTTTTTATATACGTCCTTGGACAATTCTTTAATTGCGTTTATATATATATATATATATTTTATTTCTTAGTTTTAGTGGAGGCAAATTGAAAAATATTTAATGTTATCAAATGAATTTCTCAAAGTTGAGTGGGGCAACTGCCCCTACTGCCCCCATTCTAGATCTGTCCCTGCCATCCTCGTGAAGGACGACAAAAATTGCGAGCCGATGTTGCGTGCGAGCTTTTACCGAGTGCAAAGCCTCGACTCTTGCTTCATCGGCTTTTCCCTTCGTTGTTTTTTGCTTGAATGATCTCGGCGATCCCTAAGTCCAAGACGGATTACGGTGGAGGAAAGCATTTCTATCCAATAGGCCCCAATTAACATTCTGACTCCACCAAAGTTGACATAACTACGAGTGGCCATATCACATATTTTTCCAATACCAAATTTACAAACGCATTCAACAAAACATAGAATTTTGTTATACTGCATCTATAGTTGCATCTAACTACGAAATATCATATTTGACTCTATTATATTTTAAAATTTAGGAATTTCCAATTACATTGTTACGTAGAATCCACGGTATTTAATATTATTTTTAACTAAATGCTATTTTAATGAACTTGTCTGAAATTCAGGGATTTTTATTAAATTGTTATTGAAAATATAAGTTTTAATTTAAAAATATATACTAGTTAATATTAATTAGGTTTGATCAACTTAAAAAAATCCTTCTGAAAAATTTGGAATAATCTAACCTCACTAAAATTGATATTTTTTTATCACTAAATAAAAAATAAAAATTTAAAATATTTATTTTAATTGGTACTAGCTAAAAGCTAATGTTAAATAAAAGGTTTTCCCCATTAATAAAAAATTATATAATTTGAATGTTTAAATATTTATTTTAATTAACTCAAATGAAAATACTCCCAAAATAATTTGAAGAATCAAACCTCAACAATATCAGTAAACCTGTCATTATATCGAAGTAAGATTAATTCAGACCATTTAATTTAAAATTTTAATTCATACTA
>NW_024087789.1:0-72209 GCF_009730915.1 Dioscorea cayenensis subsp. rotundata
GAAGAAGTGTACATATCACAGTCAGAAGGATTCATCATCAAAGGAGAAGAGGAGAAAGTATCAAAGGCTTGAAAAGCTTTTATATGGGCTTTGCTAAGCTCCTAGAGCCTAGTATAGTCGCATAGATCGGCATTTCCAGCAGACGGGGGTTTGTGCGAAAGTGCTAACGAACCCGATGGTGTATAGAAAGCTTTTAAAGGGAACTCGGACATTACGTTGCTATGATCCGTATGTAGACATTGTTATTTATATGAGCTCATCATCAAAAATGTTGATCAAATTCAAAGAAGAAATGTTGAGAACCTTTGAGATGCCGGATCTCGGCCTGCTAAGATATTTCTTGGGTCTAGAGGTAAAGCAGAAACCAGGTTCTCTGTTTGTGTCTCAACATAAATATGCCGAAGATTTATTGAAGAAAACTGGAATGTTACACAGCAAGGCAATCTCTACTCCTATGAATTCAAATGAAAAACTTTATATGAAGGATAACTCTGGGAATGCAGACTCATCTCGCTATAGAAGAATTATGGGAAGCTTATCGTATCTAACACACACCAGACAGACCTTATGTACGCCGTTGGGGTGGTTTCTCGGTTCATGCAAGCGCCTACATCATATCACATGGGCGCTGTTAAATAAATACTACACTATATATCAGGAACAATGAGTTTTGGACTTCATTACACCAACAATGATCAGTTCAAGCTCACTGGTTATATAGATAGTGACTGGGGAGGCTCGTTGGACGATCGGAAGAGCACCACCGGTTGGGTTTTCTCTCTTGGATCAGCTGCAGTTGCTTGGAGCTCGAAGAAGCAACAGATCACAGCTCTGTCCAGTACTGAAGCCGAGTACATCTCTGCTACCTCGGCGGCATGTGAAACTGTGTGGTTGAGACGTTTGCTTGAAGGCTTGGGAGAAAAGCAGTCACGACAGAGCATCATCTATTGCGACAACATGTCGGCTTTATCCATCACCCGAAACCCAACCTTGTACGGCCGCACGAAGCACATCGACACTCGATTCCACTTCATCCGTGATTTGGTGAAAGACGACGCACTCAATGTAATTCACTGCAACACAAATGAGCAAATCGCTGACATTCTTACCAAGGCGTTGCCCGTTCATAAACTACGAGTACTTTTCAAAATGCTCTCGGGATGAAAGAGTTCCGAGTAAAGTGGAGGATGTTGAGATTGTCAGGGTCATACTCATAACTAAAAGAAGCTAAGGAAGAGTTGACAATTCACAAAGACGAGCTACGTGTACATGCATGGCTTATGGTGGCTCTAGATTGGATGGAACGTATGGGTAAAAATGCAAGGCTGATTGGATGTTCCCTTTCTCTGTTCTTACTTTATGTTTTTTTCTTCTTTACTAGTTGTTTAGCTGGCATGCCTTTTGTTGCCTTTATATTATGTTGACTCTGTAGTACTTCAAGTATGCTCAATAGATTACCAGCTTCAACTACTTCTTTGTCCAAAGAGTGAAAACCTGGAGAGAGTGTAAGTTAACATATTAGTCTTATTCTCATCAGTTGAGCTCATTGGTTGAAGACATCCCTTTAAATTAAATGCTTCTCTTAATAGCAGTGGAAGACTCCTTCAACTTTTGTCTCTGGATTTCAGGAGTTGTAGACACCAGCAAAAAAAAAAAAATATGCCACTAATTCTCTAAATGATCAGAGAAGGTGTAAGTGTCATAAAGTTGAAGATGTGGGCATTTTTCTCAAGCCAAATATGCCAAGTGATGGCACTAGTTTGCAAATCCCATGTGAAAAAATATGCCACTAATTCTTTAAATGATTGGAGAAGGTATAAGTGTCATAAAACTAAAGATATGGGCATTTTTTCAAGTCAAATATGCTAAGTGATGGCACTAGCTAGTAAATCCCAAGTGACTTTACTTGGGAATATAAGATTTCAAAGCTAAGCTTTCTAGAGATCGGTCAAGGATAAAGGAGTCTGAGGCAGCATCTAGACATGCGCAAATTGATACCTAATGGATGATGCAAAAGGGCGATTGATGAAAAGATGGTCCACCATCTCAATTGCAGTGTGATAAAAAACATAAGTGATTATTGGAAGCTTATTACAACACCTAAAAGAGAGGTTATCAACATGAAAATTCTATTGTTTCGGGCAAGCTAATTAAATATATTAATTTTTCGGAGACAAGCATCTTGGGATAGTAGGAGTCACTGAAAAATAATATCCTCTATCATTTTAAAAAAACCCATAATAGGAGCTAATAAAGAATCTATCCTTAGGGCCAGGTTTTAGAGTTTGTTGTCAGGTTACAGAATTTACCACAAAAGGGACACTCTATTAGAGGCTAGAAAATTACAACATGCTCGTTAACAAACCCCATTGGGTAACGAGAAGTTCAGAATTCTTCTAGCAAGAGGTTGTTACTATCATTTTTATGAGTCAAATGTTTTTTTATATTTACTTTCTTTTTGAAGTTAAAAATAAATAAATGAAAGATCCTGGCTAATTTTTTTATTAATTGAGTTTAATGATGGTTCTTATCAAATATTTTTATTTTTATAAAGTAAAAATAATAAATTAGAAAAAAAAGGTATTAATATATAATTTACAATATATGAAGAAACCTATTAAATATGCAATTTCAACTTTTACAAAACATTAATATTTAAAATTTACTGCAATAAAAATATTAAAACAATACCGATATCTTATTATGCCAAATGCAAACTTAGAAAGTTCATATATTAAAAATTTAATCAGTTTCATTTAACAATTTCATACTGAACCCTTTTTTTAAAATAAATGTAATAATTCTTTTTAACAATTATATTATGTATACAAATAAATATATCATTAAGCTAACTACTGACCAAAAGTAAAAGTCTGGAGCTTAGATTATCTGAATTTTTCTAGGCCTCGAACTATTTGTGGTATTGTTTAAATGAGTCTAATATATCCCCCTATGGGAGGTACCGTATCTTTCCCCTCCAAAGTTGTGTAATAAGGGGATTTATTAGTTTTTTTTTTTCTTGAACATTTTCTTAGCATGTATGTGGTAGCACTTTTATCACCTCATATGATGTCTATCTAGATTAATAAATTTCTATGTGAGTAATAAGTCACCGTAACTAGTGCAACACCATACCACCTATCCCTTGATAATTTTTTAATAGGGCGGCGCTTGTCGCCGCTGTCCAAAACTAAAAAAATAAAAAATAAAATCTGGTACAGAAACACATGCACTTTCCTTTTGAAAGTAATCTTGAAAATATTATTTAGACTTCATGCGACAATGCAAAAGTTGAGCCTTGACCATGCAAAAGTTAACAGTCACGTCTGAGAAAACACAAGCATGCTCATTGAGCTATAGTAGGCATTCCTATTCATGACCCTTATCATATGATACAGTGCCGCTTGGAATCACTGTGTCTCTACCCGATTAGGCATCTATCATGTCACGTCACTCATGCGTATTAGTCTCAGTCACACGTTCGCCTGCCACACCATGCTCATTGGCCTCGGCACAGTGAGTTCCTTCTTGATCATGAACTTGCCTCGCCCGTGTGCCTGACTGTCATAGCTTAACCCCAACTTGCCTTGTGTACGCCTGCCCCACATAAGAAATGATTAAGTGCTGGTTGTCAACCTCTATTCGTTCACGTCTGCTCGTGTTGCTCTCAGTCAAGCCTGTACGCCCACGCCCTCTCGTGGGCTACTAGGTTTTGGCCAATATTTTTAAAACCTGACCTGATTCTGAACCTGTCTCATATTTGGGTCACGGATCAATCTGTCCGGACCGGATGATCCATTACATGTCGGATCGAGATGTCAAAATCATATATATATATATATATATATATATAATAACAAACGTTATAATATTTTTAATCATAATTATCTTAAATATTTATTTTAGTATTATTATGATTTTATGATAATCGTTGAAGATTCAAATAATTAATCTAGAAGAAGCAACAAATACAACTCCCTTTGATTTTTTGTTTCTTAATCTATTAATCATAAAGCGGATGATGATAACCACATAAGTTAAACCACCAATTAAGTTACTAATTATGTGAGGATAAGACAAGGCATGAACAAAAAAATTCAAACTAAAGCTAAAACTAAGTATGCTTAATTTAATTCTCAGATTTGATAGACATTACCATTAAAATAAAAGTATAGAATAAAATAAGTCCTAAATAATCTATATCTCTTGAACAATCTACAAGTTTCTTCTTCTGCTCATTTTCTTATACCTCCAAACTCCAAAGTTCCAAGAATCCAAACAACATTTTTCAACAAATCAAGACTCAAAGAGCATCATTAAATCAAGAAAAAGAGTCGATTCATGCCCCTAAGTCCTTTCCTAAAAATGAAAACGGAAAACTGTGTTCTATCCGCTTTTGGTCCGACCGACCGGTTTGTCGGGTTTGACCGGTTAGCAAATTGGTCAACAATTATACTAAAACCAGATCGGGCTATAGGCCGGTTCTCGGTTTTTTTTTTATCTGACCGGCCGGTTCGATCCAGTTTTAAAAACATTGGTCTTGGCCCATGATTGTATGAGATGACACACCTACTCTTCAGCAAATGCCCCGGCCACACCCTTACATGTGGTGCCCAATTCATGTAGCTCTATGCTCACGCGTGCTAACTACCAACCTGCCTCACTCACTTGGGTAGGCTACCCTGATCGAGGGCGGCACTCGCCCATGCCTAAGTGATCAGATTGATCTCGTTGATTTTGGCACATCAAAAGATCATGACTAAGTGTAAGGGCACAATCCTTACAAACCACCCAACTTTTTGAACCTAACGCTCTCATCATCTTGTTTTTAAGATGACTTAAACTAATTCCTCGAATTACCAAAGAGATTTTGACAATTCCTTCCATTTCACAAGGAAGAAGACTCGTAGTTTCTTGTTACTTTGGCCTTTGACCTTTTGGTCTAAAATCCATTTATCCACTCGATTGACCTCCTTATGAATTGTTGGATGTACCCAACTTACCTTAGGCCACTGTAGATCACTAAGATCTTCATGCCATTTTTTTCAAAAAGCTGACATGGAAAGTGGGGTGAAGTTTTAATCTATCATAGAGATTTAGTCTATAAGTCACATTGCCAACTCGTTGGACCACATCAAATGGACCATCAAATCGGGCAAACAACCCCTTGTGCATAAATGTACGTATGGTTGATTAGATTTGATATTAAAGTTATGTTATAACAATCAAAAATTTAATTTAATATTTTTGTTGGGTGTTATAGCAATACATGAACTAATATATTTACTTATAACAAACAATGATTAATTGTGAATGTACATAGAATAAAAAGTTTTCAAAAACAAATATAAACATAGTCTTATTAGTAAAAACATTAACAAAACCATCCAAAATATATGTACAAAGTCCCCCAGAAGAACACATATATTTGACATATTAAATACAAAAAATAAAAAATATATATACAAATCCCCAAATCCCTTACCATGTTTTGTCATTAAGTCCTCAGGAAATCCATTTCTTCTTCTATTCTATAAATTAAATTACTCCATAAAAATGTTTCTTAATTCCCAAGCTATTTTGAAGCTGGAATCTCAAATATTCATACTAACCACTATATGAGTCGGTGGCATATAGACATCAACAATAGCTTGTCTTTTCATATTAGGCTCTAAAGTAGATTGACTTATTAACCCTAAGCTAGAAGTTTCTAAGGTAGAAGATTCTTGGGAGGCAACTTGGCCCTGAATATTAAGCTCTGGAGTGGACTGATTTATTAATTTATGGGTCCCACCATATTTTTTAAATTCTAATGTTAAATTCGGCGGTTACTTTTTTTAAAAAATTTTATACTTTATGTTTCAATTACTTATTTCAAACCCTACCCACCTCTTCGTCTCCTTCTTTCTTAGTCTTGTCATTTGAGAAAAGTTAGATCTAGTGTCTCTCCTTGATTAATTGTAGTATCGAGGACGAGGAAGAGGAAAGGATCTCACCGTCAAGGGTTTATTTCACTATTATTATTCAGGTAAGGTTCTAATTTATTTTGTTTCTGCTCTTTCTTATGATTGTTGTGACATGATACTAGTTAGGGTTAGGGTTTGGTTGAGAATTTCGATTTGATTTAATTTGAGGATAAGATTTATAAATTTCCTGTTAGCGTAGCAGAGATCCCTCTTTAATTTGAGTGACCTAGAGACTGGTTTTGGAGGAGATCAAAACACAGAATTTGTAGATATCAATCTTAAATATCTTACTGAAAAATTTCAGAATGTTTGCAGTTATATCCTGTAAGATATAGTTTTTGAATACAAGTGCCTCTGGTAGGATTTTTGTGTAGGCCTTTAAGCGTTTTTTATTTTCGTTATAGGTTTGAGTTTGATTTAGACATAGATTTATATAAAAAAGTTGTAGAATATAATTTTTTATTTGGCTCTACAAAATTTAAGAATTTGTATGCCTGTAGGTTATGAGATATGACTTTATTAGTAAACTAACTCGGATGGGATGTTTGTGCAGAACATCAAGATTAATGGGTATTTTTGGTGGTCATAAGATTGAATTGGGTAAGGTGAAAAATAAAAAAAGTTGTTTATTATTAAGTTATCTGATTTTTAGTAAAATTTTGCTAATTTTTGAGCTACAGATTGAGATATATGCATGTTTGAAAGGAGTATGTCAGAATTGCATGTCTACAGGAATAGCTGGGCATTCAAATAAATTTATGCATTGAGTAGTGCTCTAAACCATGTGAAGTTTGGATATGTTATAGCCTTGGTTGTCTAATATCCTTAGAGTTTATAATTTTGTGATTTGGGAAAAGATAGACAAACTTATGGCTGATTTAGTACTCATGGGTAGGGATGGCAATAATACCCATACCCGACCCAACCCAACCGGACCCGACCCGAGTTTGACGGGTAAAACCCGATTTGACCGGGTTTCGGGTCGGGTTCGGGTAAAACCCGACTTGTATGAAATGGGTGCGGGTGCGGGTATGGGAATTCTAATACCCGACCCGTACCCGACCCGAAATTAAAATTACTAAAATATTTATATAATATATATATGTATATATACATATATATATACTAATATGTT
This sequence comes from Dioscorea cayenensis subsp. rotundata, assembly GCF_009730915.1. Taxonomy (NCBI): domain Eukaryota; kingdom Viridiplantae; phylum Streptophyta; class Magnoliopsida; order Dioscoreales; family Dioscoreaceae; genus Dioscorea; species Dioscorea cayenensis. The sequence continues at coordinate 7,102 of NW_024087789.1, forward strand.
CTACAACTTCACAATTTAGGGTTTTTTATTTTTCCTCTTTTGTTTGGTCTTGTAATTATATAATAATTTTATTTTATTTTATTTTATAAAAAATTATAATTACTTTTAAGTTATTTTTTTTATAAAAATAATATATTTTTTATTAATTTTTTTAATATTGGGGCCGGGGCGGGTATACCCGCCGGTACCCGATTACCCGTCGGGTGCGGGTGTGGGTTTGGGTTTTTAAAACCCGTCGGGTTCGGGTATATTAGTGGGGGATCGGGTACGGGTACGGGTATGGTAATACCCGCACCCAACCCGACCCATTGCCATCCCTACTCATGGGTCATGATAGAATTTTAATATGATTATTTAGAGTGGTTAAATGCTATTATACCCTTGGAAATAACCAATATTTGGGAGAGCAAAGTGATAGCTTGACATTTTGCATTTGTATCATTCTTTCAATTTTCTTGCTTGTGTTAAATAGGCTTTTGATATCTTTGGAAATTATTCTCAAATATAGGGTATTATTAGAAAACTTGTTTGATTTGGGATTTAGAGTTTTGGGCATTAACCAGGTAAGTACCCGTATATAAATTATACTATATATATAGACTTGAAAAGTTTTGGCTTTTTCGTACCTCTAAAACTGTAAAAAAGAAAAGAAAAAAAATTATTATTATTATTAGTATATATTATTACTGCTGCTTGGAAGCTTTGATATTTAATGTTATTCTGTTTATAATTTTTATTTTTAGTCATTAAATTATGTATTATTGAAATTCTCTATGAGATATTTGTTTTCTTAAATAAATGGAAATATTTTTAGTGAAATTGGGATCATTTGAACCTTGGTATTTCGACTTTGTTGAATGTTTGGATAAGAAATATTTTGACGCAGTACTCGTAGTCCTAGGATTAACTTTGCAATAACTCTGTTATTGGGGGTAAACACTGACCATGTCGACATGTATTTTGATCTAGAAATTATAATTTCACACCGTTCCGTCGGTGAAGAATAATGGCCTCTGATAAATCTAGCTCGGGTCTCTGAGGTTAAATAAATGAGCTCTGATATTTTGGCTATGTCACCAAGGGTAATTATATGAATTCTGTTATTTTGCCTTGGCACTAGGAATGCAAGTGGAATGGGGCGGGGCGGGGCGGGCGGGGCGGGGAATGGGATCCCCATCCCCATCCCCATCCCCGCTTCCCACGGGGCGAGGATTCCCCGCCTCAAAATTCCCCGCGGGGGAGAAATTTCCCCACTCACTCCCCCGCGGGGATCCCTGCAGGGTCGGGGAATCCTCACGAGGACGAGGAATTCCTATTCCACTAAATTGTTTTTCCAAATTACACATATAACACATCATATATGAAATTAAAAACAAAATATTCCTCAAAATAAGTATTATTTAATGTATAAAAAATAACAAACTAACAAAGTAATCGATGGTATGAAGAATTGAAGATGGGGAATTGCGGAAGTTGGGATTTCATAAGAGATGTTCTACTTACAAGTTGAGATTTCATAAGAGATGTTATACTTACAAATTGAGATTTCAATAAAGTTGATAAATTTATCAATTCAATCTTAATTTTAATATAACATATTTATCAATAATAGGAAATAAAAAGTTTTCATTAAAATTTTTTAAACAATTTTTCATATAATTATCTCCAAGTATTACATTGAAGTAATACTTAGTTTGAATTTTAATTTTGTAAATATATTATATAATAATTTTATTAAAATAATTTAATATTTTATTAAATAAATATGTTTTAATGAAATATATAAATATAAATAGTTAATAAGTCGTATGGAATAATTGTGAGTCCCATTTTATAATATAAAGATAAATTAATGAGCAAGAGTTTAAATGTTTAATGGATTGAAAAAATAATATTTATAATATATAACGTTATTTCAAATTTATTGTTACGATTATATTTAAACTCAGTTATTTAAATTAAGTTTATGTTAAATATGAAAGTTATATTTACTAAAACTTATTAATAACTAAAAAATATTAATAAATAAATATTTATTGATTATATATATAATCTTATATTAATGTTGAAATAATCTTTAATAAATATACTAAAAATATATAATTTTGTTAGGGGAATCCCTCGAGGGTTCCCGCGAGGAGCAGGGGAGAGCATTCCCCCGCACCCGCCCCGCCCCACTAGGCAGGAAGAATTTTTTTCCCGCTCCCGCCCTGCGGGGATGTTTCGGGAACTCCCCCCCCATCAGGGCGGGGCTCGGCGGGGAACGGGGATTCCCCGCCCCACTTGCATCCCTACTTGGCAATAGTTGTTTTGGGGGATCTATATGCTCAGTTTTTGACATCTGTGTTTATTTGAAATAAATTTGATTAATGGTTTTTTATTTTGATAAATTATGATTTTTGTAAATGATCACAATATTTTTAGTGGGTGCTTACTGAGTTGTCAAGCTCATAAATGTTGTTGATATCTCTTTTTAAATTAGGAGTATAGTTGAGTGGTGGATAGCTTAGCAGGGATTATTAGTCAATGCCTAATAATTAGCTTATTATATGAATTCTGTTATTTTGTTTTGGTAATAGTTGTTTGGGGAGACCTATATGCTCGGTTTTTGACACTGTGTTTATTTGAAATAAAATTTTGATTCATCGATTTTTTTGATTTTTGATAAATTATGATTTTTGTAAATGATCACAATATTTTTAGTGGGTGCTCACTGGACTGTCAAGCTCATAAATGTTGTTGATATCTCTTTTCTGATCAGGAGTAAAGTTAAGTGACGGATAGCTTAGCGGGGATCATTTAATAATCGCCAAATAATTAGCTTGTAATAAGTTTCGTTTATTGTAGGCCTAGGTTTTATTTGAATAAGTTTGTATTGTTTTGCAAAACACTTAGTATGGTTCTTTGTTCTTTTTTTATAAGGTTTTGAGGCCTTATATGTCTACTTGGCTTCGGCCTTGTAGGTGTACGGCTGTTTGTCGGCGTATCGGGTCGATTGAGCCGGGTTCGGGGCGTGACATAATTATAAGGTAAAAGACACTTTGGAAACAACCCGAGCTTCTTCTGCCTCTTCTCTTTTTGCTCTTCTAGGAAATACCTTTCTGTTCTTTCCATTATAAAAGGCACATCATCTAACGTAATATAATTGATATAAAAAATCCAAATCCAAAAATAATAATTTATTTAAGGAAAAAAAAGAAGATTCGCACACACAAAAAAACCCTTCATATCATATGTAACATAGTTTTCGCAAAAGAAAAATAATAATGATAATCAGTCAGGAAAACAAAATTAAAAAAACCAACAATATAAAGGACTATATCATAAAAAAAAATTAATATTTGCACTTAATTCCACATTTTTGTGCAAGATAATTATGGCATTATCTTAAATCTTTATGTTATAACGCTATACTTAGGGGGTGTTTGGTTGCAAGGAATGGAATGGGAATGGTTCTTTACATGGTGTAATCCCTTGTTTGGGTGTGCATTAATGGGGGGATTGTTGGTTGATTCATGGATGAAAAAATGACAGTATTACCCCTGATTAAAAAGCTTCTCCATCACTGAGAGGTCTATATCTCCATTGTCCTGGTAGCTCTGATAGAACACCAACCATTACGGCTACAATTTGGTGAGCTAATTTGGCTTTCTAATGGTTGGTTCTTTTCTATCTTCTAATTTTCAATATTTTTTTGGAATTTGGATTGATTTCTTTATCCAGAAGGTTGTGCAATTTTTTTTTAGGAATGAAAAGTTTGGTTTTTTGGAATGAATCATCACCTTTTTTAATCAAATCTTCATGAAAGTTAGCATCTTGGGATGTTCCACATGAGTTGAGCAGATCAAACTCTCATGCAAGTATGCTTTTAAATGGTGAATTTGATGAAATTTAGTGAGACACTAATTTGTTGAAATGATTTGATAAGTCAAAATGAGAATATTAAGAGAAGTATGTTTTGTAGAAGAAAGGATGGGTGTTTTTGTTTCTAGAAGGGATGTCTCACTTTCAAGTGTATTAGTAAATTCTTTTTTTATGAAGATTGTTTTGAAATGACCTTCTTTTGCTTTGTATAGGATTGTGTATGATTGAAGAACATGCAACCATTTAAATTTTAAATTTGTGGTTACATTTGCTAATGTTATTCATGGATCAATAAGGTCTTGTGAATAGTGGTAGTTGTTGGAGGTGGAGTTAGGTATGTTTCTGTAGTTACTTTTTGCTTAATGTAGCATAGCTCGATTAAATCTATCTTATATGTTTATACTTCTTAATGGTGTGAATTTTTGTTATATTATTTTTAAACAAAACCTCTCTAATGGTTGTGAAATTTTATCCTGCTTTCTTGTTGTGGTGATACATCTATCTTTGTTTGGTTTTACATAGTTAGAAGTCATAATTGTTTATCTTAAATATGGAAGTTTTCATCTTGTACTTTGATAAAATTTCCCCTTTTCTTATGGAAATCTGGGATGCGACAATAGCACAAGGACTTGTATGAATATATTTCACAAGCTTAAAAATTATAGGAATGCCCCAAGACATTTGTTTTGATTGTCCACATCAGTTGGACCCATTAAGCTCCTTAAGCAAAATTAAAATTAAAAAACTCAAAAGTTTGAAGGCTGAAAGAAAAGATCATCCTCACAACAACAACAACAACAACAACAACAACAACAAGCCTCTTTGACACAATAAGATAAAGAGTAGAGTGACAGTCCTCAATTTGTTCATCTTTTATTTTTTCTTTTCAAAATAAGAGAAGGAAAATAATTTATTGTATGTCTTACAGAAATGCTTTACTTGAGTTGGTTGGTTTTCTTCTCATCATTTATAGTTGCATTTCCCATGGCTGAAGATTGTTTCTTTTTTTTCATTTTCTTTTTTATCATTTATTGTTTTTATTTCACTATATCTTTCTGTGTATATATATTTTGTGGTTTCATGTTTATAGAAAGAGAAAGAGATAAATGGAGAGAGTTTTAATTTCTTTTTTCAATTTCTTTCTCATCATTTATTCATATATTATTTCACTGAATCTTTCTTATATGTCAAGTTTCAATTTAATAGTGTCTCTTAAATCCTATGTATCCATTAAAAAGTCTTTTATTATATCTATTCTCTTTTCTATTATACCTTTTTACATATTCCATGATAATAAGATACCATTCGTTCCAGCATTGGTTTCAATTGAAAATGTATACGAATTAAAAAAAATTGCTAGAATTAATATATGTGTTAATGTTCACTTTAGATTTTGACAAAATAACCAAGATTAAACAACTTCGACTATATTGCGCAATGATCATATGCTACTTCTATGTAATGACAATCATGATCACTACATGTTTGACGAAACTACATAATGATAGACAAAGAATGATTTGACATGAGATTTTGTGAACATCTATTAGATCTCGTAAGCAACTTAAGTACTTCCACTGTATAGTTTCCAAAAGTGATAATAAGTGCATTGACAAGATACATATGGATCAATGTTGTTTTCATAATTTGTGTCAATTGTTAAGTACAATTGATGGGCTATGAAGCAATGTTTCTAAACATCCTACCCCACCATGTCAAGAATATAGTAATTAAATTTGACTTTCTCCAATTGGACGAGATCGTTAGTCGGCAATTCCATGCCGTGTTAAAGTTAGTCAGTCTCTGCCATTCTGTTCTTTTGAAGAAAATAGAACATGTACCAGAAAATTCAAATAACTTTAGATGGAAGTGGTTTAAGGTAAGAATCTATGCCCACATACTCTATTACTCATAGAAATTCTGTAACTAACAATTCATTTTTTATTCAATGAGTAATTCACTTGGAGCATTAGATGGGACACATATAGACTTGTATGCACCTAAAGTTGATCATCCAAGATATAGATCAAGAAAGTCCAAAATTACTACTAATATCCTCGTTGTTTGCAATCAAAACATGCAATTTATATATGTATTGTCTGGATGGGAAAGGTCAACTCATGATGGTCGGGTCATTAGGGACCCAGTAACAAAGCCTAATGGATTGAAGGTTCCAGACGGTAAAAAAAAAAAAATCATGTTTCAATTGCTTTTCAAATACTGCCAATAAATTAATTGTAAAACATTAACTAACAAGAAATGTTTATCTATTAACTATGTTTTTACTACTTAGTGGATGCCGGCTATGCAAATCACCCAGGTTTTCTTGCACCTTTCCAAGCATCAATAACTTTTAAGATTGCTGCGGCCTTTATCGTTTCCCAAGTGGAAGTGGGAACATGTGACCATGGATTTTATGGTTGGTTTGCCACATCTACCTCAAGGTCTTGATGCACTGTGGGTGATCATCGACCATTTGACTAAGTTAGGAGACTGCGTGTTCTTAAAAATTTCACCTTGGAAAGGGTGATTCGTTTCTATAGTAGAGTGAAGTTAAATCCCCCGTATATTGGACCTTTTCCCATTGTTGAGAGGATTGGACCAATCGCCTACCACTTTGAGTTATGGGCAAAGTTGGAGAAGATCCACAATGTCTTCCATATCTCCGTATTGAAGAAGTATGTGCCCGATTCGTCGCACACACTTGAAGCCCCTCTGGTATAGTTGCAAGAAGACTTGAGTTTTTCTATGCAACTGGTGAAGATCCTTAATTGGCAAGAAAAGATACTCTGTCGGAAGATGATCCCGATGGTTAAAGTGATTTGGAGGAGTGACTATGTGGAAAAGTTAACGTGGGCGCCTAAGGCGGCATTGAAGTGAAGTCATCCTTTTTATTCAAGAGCAATATAAGCTAGAAATTTTTGAGGATGAAATTTCTTAAGGGAGGTAGGATGTTATAACCCAGCTTTCCAAGCCTATTATCTGTAATACTTTTTAACCAAGATCGTAGCTATTACGTGGCACTATAGACTCGATACTCATAGTAACTCAGAGGTTTTCTTTTGCAAGTTCAGCCCTTGTTTGTAACAACGCCTCATGCGTATGTCCGCAAGTGCACAGGGTTTGTCAAGTAATAAAATCCCAGGTGAGTGTGTATCATATCCACAGGGAGTAGGGAGTAAAAATACTTAAATTGTTTCTTAACCAAGTGAATAAAGATTGTGTTGATAAGATGTAATGTAAACAAGAATAAAAGAAACAAGAGAGAGAAAAGCACAAGTAAGTGAGAGATAAGGCAATCGATATAAACGGGATACTCGGATATTATTCCGCCTAGGACAATCGTTTCAAGTGCCAAACCGACTATTATGCCTCCCAACTAATGCATTAATGAGTCATGTAAATCCTTCAATATACGGTCCCAAATCTAAGGTCAACCGTGACTAACTCTATACCATGTCCCGGAGGAGAATCGAACAATCTCAACACCTCTTACTCGGATAGAATCACATGGAGTTCTAGAGATTCCAAGTGATAAACCCTCTTCCTAGAAATAGACCTAACCCTTTGGTCTAGGTGAGAGGTCCCTAGTCATAATTAAGCCCTAGGTGCTAAAATCACTTCAACGCTTCACTCTGTTGCCTCTGCAACTAAGCCCCAACGGAAAGTCATCCCTTAGCCCATTCACTCTACTATGACTGCAAAGAGATCAAGGAAATGGAGTTAGGATAAATCACATCGGAGGGGAAAGGGGATGCTCCACTACCTCTCGACTCACCATCTAGACCCTTTGCAAACTAGCTTTGTCAAACCTTCGTAGTGTGTCACTCACTCATAAGGGTTACTAATATGAACTCTTAACCCTAGTGTCACTCTAAGGGAGGATTCAATCAATCAAGCATTCAAGATTGGAACTCAAATAAAATATCAATTAATGAAAGCATAATAGAAGGTTTAATGAAACAAATACATCCTAGGGTTCACAAATCCAAGTACCCACTAGGGGGTTTAGCTCTCCATGGAGCTCGTTACAATCAATAATGAAATCGAATGTAAAACAAGTAATCCATAGAAAACCCCCTCGATAGCCATAATGATGGTCTTGTGGAGAAGCCTCGGCTCCTCCAAAGGTCCCCTTGTCCCGCCTAGGACACACCTCGCCGGATCGATGCCGACAAAAGCTCTCCCAATAACCTTCTTCCAAGTGGAGCGCGATGTCGAAGCCAAAAAACCTCTCCAAAAAACCCCCGCAATACCTCTCAAAACCCCTAGCCGCAGCCCCCTCTCAAGTTTGGGAAAAAAATAGAGAAAAAGAATGTTGAATCGTGGGCTGAATCGATCGCGCTTAAATCGAGTCGGAATCGGGCATCCACACGCCCCTGTGGATTTGCCACACGAGCCTGTGGAATTTCCGCACTTGCGTGGATAATTTCCATATGCCTGTGTGGATTCTCTGGAATTCTCTTTTTCAACCGGTTGTGAACAGTACTTGCTACAATAATTTGCTATAGTGTCCTTCTACAGTACCTGCCCGAAACACTCCCGAATCCATGTTTTCATCGAGGTAACGTCAACGAGCACACGTTCACGTCGTAGATCGCTTTGTTTTTTTTTCAATAATCGACCTCATTGGTGAAGATCTTACTATCAATGTACAAGCCAGGATACTCGAATGTGACTGTCTTTGTGCCCCTCCAAACCATTGTGCTAGCTTGAATACATTGAGGTTGGCACATATTCTTGCATCTTGAACCCGACTTATGTCTTCGCGTTTGATCCTTCTCAAGATTTCCTCCAAATACTGTACTCACGATCTGCATTAGCTTCTTTCTTTAACATTCAGCTTCACAACCTTATATGCATGAAAGTAACACAAATGCACAAGTATTAGCACTAAAACCTGATAAAAGTAATGCTCATCATAAGGAAAGAACACTTCGCATTCTTATCAGATAAGCACTTATCAGTTTGCTTTGTGTTTTCTTTTCTCTCTCTTTTCCTGTCTTCCTCTCATCTTTCTTGAATTTCTCTTGGAGGAACAGAATTTGGGATGGTCCCTTTTTTCTTGCTAGTTTGAAGCTTTAAGATCCTTCATCCTTTCTCCCTGAACCTAGAGGTAAGTTGTCCATCCTCTCTTGGTTTTCCTTGGTGCTTGGATGGAAAGATGGAGCTAGGATTTGAGTTATGAGTTTGAGAAAGCTTGAAATTTATCCTCCTTTCTTGCTTGATGATTGTTAGAATTTGAGAAGATGTTTTACATTGTTATTCTTCCATAGTTGAATGTAACCTAAAACAAGATTTGTTTTGCGAGAAAAACTGTAGTTCTATGAAATGATATTATAATACCAGTAAACTATGATTGTTTCTTTGGCTTCTTTGGTTTAGAGTAAACCTCAGACCCTTATGAGTTCATTGAAAACCCTAGAACCTTGTTTTGAGTCAACCCTAGGCCAACGTTCTTGGTATTTCTTTTGCTTACTTTGTTGCTTGTGTGTGCGTGATTGGTCAGTTAGGTGGTGAGGACTCGTCACGAGGCGAGGAGCTAGCAGATCGAGTAGTTTGTATGTGGGTTTTCTCACTTTGAGTTTGTGAGTGGGTTATGTGATCGCATAATTCTATTAGATTATATTGTTTGCATACCTGAATCTAATGAATGAAAATGATTCTTGGCTTTATCATATTGAACAAAGGTTGTGATTGATTTGGATTGATTTTCCATATTATTGAGGTATTTATGAAATCCTTAACATTTGAGTGAAAATTTTAATGACCATATATATATTGAGATTGAAATAATTTATGAAACCGTGTTTACATATTAATGTGCTTTTTCCATCGACACTTGCGGAATCGGTTTTCATTCTCAGTATAGGGATGTTGCCTTGGATCTGGACTTTAGGTATAATATGCATATTTTGTATTATTGAGCTTCTAAAATTTTTGATGGAGACCGGACAGTCTTTACGGCTAGCCTGTAGAGGTGGCGTTGATAAGTGCTTGAATATGTATATTTTACATATCATTTACACTACATATAGCATGAAATTTCTTATGTTTAGCACAAAACTAGTACAAAATTACATTCTTTCGTTCACCATGGGATATAATTGTATTTTAGGGCCAAAGAAGCATATATTGACCCAATTTCAGGTAAATCGGGCTAAAATATAACTTTCAGAACATCACCAAGGCCTCATCACAGCCATGGTTCAATCGTGAAAGTGTATAAATCCATAGGAAGACATCACTGGAGCCACAATGGCCTTCACAACGGCCATTGTGTATATAATGCCCGTGGTTAGTGCATGAAACACCTAGAACCAGACCTTGCCAGGACATAGCTTATGGCCCTAGAAATCAACTTTGAACACAACAGCCGTTGTGACCCCGTGGTGGACTTGGACTATAAGTTACCCTAGATTTTACTATTTGAGGGGGATTTTTTTGCTAAATATATTCAGAGATAGCTGGATTTCTAGAGAGCCGTGCAGCTAAAGACAAGGATTCAACTTCTTTTAGCGGATTTCTCAAGAGGGATTCAACGTATATTGGTAGTGGAGGGTGTGTGAAAAGATTCGGTGTTGTCTTGACATTATTAGGATCTTCTCAACCTCAACCATGAGAGAACCATTGGAGAGAGTTAGTTTTAGGATTCTTTTTAATTTTCTTGTGGATGATTTATTCTTTAATCCTTAATCTTTATCCATAAGAGACCCCAATTTGAGGGGAATTGTATGCCGTTGTACCTAAGTATTTCTTGAGAATATTTATTTCCATTGGTAATATATTTTCATCTAGTTAAATGTGATTTATTGCATATTTTCTTATTGATTAATGTGTTGATGTTGTGAGGAAGATATTCCCACTCATTAGAACACACATGCCTTGTTAGATCTATGCATGTGCTGACACACCCCTTGCGTGTGACCCACAAGTGCACAGGTTTGTCGAAGTAATAAATCCCAGGTGAGTGGGTATTGTATCCACAGAGAGTAGAGAATAAAAACACCAAGATTGCTACTTAACCAAGTGAAGATGAAACAATGATTGTGTTGATAAGATGTAATGTAGACAAAATAAAAGAAATAAGAAAGAGAGGCACAAATAAGTGAGAGGAAAGGCAATCGATAAGAAGTGGGGTACTCGGATATTGTTCCGCCTAGGATTATCGCTTCAAGTGCAAAAACAACTATTATGCTTCCTAACTAATGCTCAATGAGTCGTGGACATCCTAAAATACATGGTCCCAAACCTAAGGTCAACCGTGACTAACTCTACACTATACCCCAGTGGAGAAATCAATCAGTCTCAACACCTCACACTGTGCAAAGTTGCAAGACGGTCTAGGGATTCCAAATGATAAACCCTATTCTTATATGTAGACCTAACCCTTTGGTCCAGGCAAAAGGCCCTTAGTCACAATAAAGCCCCATATACTAAAGTTCACTTCAATGCTTCACTCTGTCGCTCGCGCAACTAAGCCCCGGCGGAGTTCATCCTTTAGCACTTCACTCTATTGTGACCGCAAAGAACTTTAGGAAATGGAGGTAGGATAAATCACATCAGAAGGGAAAGGGAACGCTCTGCTACCTCTCGACTCACCCTCTTGACCTTCTCCAATCTAGCTTTGCCTAACCCTCGTGGTATGTCACTCTAATATGAACTCTCAACCCTAGTGTCACTCTAATGGAGAAATCATTCAACAAGCATTCAAGATTGGAAATCAATTAAAACATCAATTAAGGAAAGCATAATAAAAGGTTAATAAAATAAATACATCCTAGGGTTCCGAAATCCAAGTACCCACTAGGGATTTAGCTCTCCATAAAGCAAGATACAATCAATAGTAAAATCAAAAGTAAAAATAAGTAATCCATAGGAAAACCCCCTTGGCAGTCATGTCGATGGTCTTGTGGAGTAGCCTCGTCCTCTCCAAAGGTCCCCTCATTAAGCCTAGAACACACCTCACCAGATCGGTGCCGATGAAAGCTCCCCCAATAGCTATCTTCTAAGAGAAATGCGGTGTTGAAGCCGTAGAACCACTCCAAAAGCCTTGTCAATACCTCTCTAAACCCTAGCCACAAGCCTCTCAAATGTTAGAGAAAAGATGGGGAAAAGGATTCTGAAATCGGGCTGAATCGTGGCTTTAAATAGGATGGAATCGGGCATCCACACGGCCATGTGGATGTTCCACACGCCCCTGTGGAAATTTCCACACGGGCATGTGGATTCTCTGGAATTCTGATTTTCTACTGGCTGTGAATAGTAACTACTGCAGTAACCTGCTACAGTACTAACCAAAAAACACTCCCGATTCACACTTTTTATCGAGGCAACATAAACGGGCACACAATTATATTGTAGATTGCGTCGGTTCTTCAATAAAAAGCCTCATTGGTGAAGATCTTGATATCATTGCACAAGTAGGGATACGCAAATGTGACTGCCTTCGTGCCCCTCCAACTCATTGTAATTGCTTGAATACATGGAGATTGGCACACATTCTAGTATCTTTGAGCCCAACTTGTGTCTTCGCATTTGTTCCTTCCAAGATTTCATCAAATAGTGTATTCACGATCTACATTGGTTTTTTTCTTACATATTTGACTCCATAAACCTACTTGTACCAAAGTAACACAAATACACATGTATTAGTGCTAAAACCTGATAAAAGTAATGCTCAACGCAAGAAAAAAATACTTCATATTACTAATACACAAGAACTTATCATGCGCTAAGAGATGAGGTATTTCTAGATTTCTGGATTAAGGTTTGATTATCCTTTTAGAGGAGTTTTTGACCTTAAGACGGACATAGGAAGCTGGGGTAGAAGAGATTCTATCTTAAGTTACTAGTGCTTTAACCTTATTGCCAAGAGATTGGGACCAGTATACTTCTAAATTCTCCCGGTCCATCACTAGATAACATTACTATATTTCAATTCACATCATAAAAAATTGCTAAGGGACTTCCCATATGGTTACCCATTGCTTCCAATATACTTCATGATCCTCAATTGTATTTTAGTAACTAGTTTGTAGAAGTAGATCTAAGAAACACCATAGACGTTATGCTATTGATTAAGTGAAAGGAAATAATATTTTCCTTTCATCGTTCCCTGAGGAATACGACCCTCTTGCTCACCCACGAGGTATTCCTTAAGAACATGTATACTTGCAGTGTTACATGCAACAAACCATTCATGTGGTTCGCGTACATTTGGTCTGAAGACCCGGATTTCTAGTCCATTTTAGGTGACGCATAGAGCCATGATTGGATATACATTATCAACTCGGCCGGAGTCACCACACAGATTCCCGGTGGGTCAATGTCAAGGGCTTGAGCACCTTGACAGCTTTGCACTTAGCAGCGGCCACGACTAGAGTTTAGAGAGGTTTTTAGATTACAACTTAATGATTAAATGTTAAATTTCATATTTTTAAAACTTGATGTTTCCAAGCAAATGAAATTTTGAGATGTGATCTCTTGGATATCTTTTGTAATATTGTTTTGATGATGAGTTTTATGTGTTAGGGTTATTTAAACTCGCTTTATGCAAATCCATATATTTTAAAATGTTGAAACTCTCACTTGAGCAAAGTGGGTCTTTAATGAAATTTATGATTTCATTCAAGTATATTATGTTTATATATACTTACGTTGAATGTCAAAGACTTGATGTTTTAATGAAAGAGTCTATTTATGGATATTTATTGGTTTATTTTGTGCATTCTTTTAGAATTGTGCTTGCCCATTCACTGAGTAACTACTCCCTCTCTCCCTTCCAAGCTCTAGCATCAAGCAGTGTTACGGCGAGGCGAAATGCTGGGTATTCTCTTTCTATCTTTCTTCATTTTGAGTATTATGTATGTTACGCTTTGAGTATGAACACATTGTATATGGAATATGGATCTGCTAGTGTGCTTGACTCTCTTATGTATTACTTGCACATCTATTCATTTTCATATAAACCTTTGGTTGTATTTGTGCTAGTAAACATCTTTGAACTTTATTGTCTGATTTTTTATGATGTTACTTCCCTTGTGTTGTCTTGTGTTTTATTCTGTAGATTATGTATTCTTGATATTTATGATCAGGATTGTGAAAATCTAGAATTTGGTTTTTCTTATGGCGACTAGGTGGTTGTGTGGTGTGTGTATCCCTCCTTGGGTTATCGCGTGTCGGGCCAATGGATCGGGGCGTTACACTTCCAACCAAACATAATTTTCATTCCCATGCCTTTTTCATTCCCACCTCATTTTTATTCCTCTTCCAATCCTCTCCATTCTATTCCTTCAATGTCACACCCCAAATTCGGCTCACCAAATCCAGTGCATCGACAAACTGCCGCACATCCTTAGTGCATAGCACAATAGGCATGCAAGGCCTTATAACCTATTACAAAACAAAACATACAATTAAATGATACTATAAGTTTCAAAAGTCAAGTTTCAAAATATACAAAACTTCCAAAATATAGATCTTAGAATTTACAGAACTAGCAAAGATTTGATCTCAACTAGACCCGGAACAAGTCTGCTATTTGCTCACTCCTAGTAAGCTATTTTATTCATGATCTGCAAAAAAAAAAAACAATCAGATTATGAGTTTGACGACCCAGTAAGTAACCCATTAACAACGTTGGGATCGTAAAAAGTCTCAAAAATATTCAGAAGATCAATAATATGATATAGCACAACAATTTCCAAAAATACAATTTTAGAAAAAAAAAAACAAAAACATCCAACAGAGCCTGATTTATAGATAAATGCAATACATGTTTCCCAATAACTATGGTCAAAACTAAAATATCAGAGTTTATTTGTTTACCCTCGGTGACCCTAGCTAGAATATCAAAGGTCGTTATTCTTCACTGATGAAACGGTGTAAAACTATAGTCTCTTAACAGCATTACATGTCGACACGGTAAGTGTTTAACCCCTAGTGACAAGGTTAGCGCATAATTTATTGGAGACTAAACATTTTATGAAAAAATAACTTCATTGTCCGAAAACTAAACAAATATCAGAATTTTAAAAAGAATAAGATTTGCATAACAAGATTTACAGAATAATTTGTTGAGCAAACGTACAAACATACGCATGATCCCATTTCTTTATAGTAAAAATAATCCAGATATATTCAAAACAGTTTACAAACAGAGTAGTTCAAAGATTAACAAATATGATCAAAATGTGAGAATTAATATTTCAAGGAAACAAAAGTAATTAAAAAATTTAATAAGTATATAATAACAAAAACTTAATAAAAGCCCAACAAATGTTTTAATATTATATAAGCAAACTTTAAAAGAATTTAAATAAATTCAAAATTGTTGATAATCAGATATTATATATATATATATATATATATATACACATTTATATGTGGTGTTACCTACCTAATTAACGCCCAAAAAAACCCGAATTCTAAGGCAAATCAAGTTCCTCCATTATGCCCTAAAATTGGGAAGTAATTTATTAGTTTCACCAACAATATGAATTTCACAATAATCATGGGTTTGTAAGAAAGATTTCAGAAGTGTACAAAAACAAAAGATCAAGCTATCACTCTACTCCCCCAAATATGGATATTGCAAGGGTATAATAGCAATTATCCACTCTAAGGGCATATGAATAATTCCAATGACCATTGAGTACTAAATCCCTCATAACTTTACATATATTTTTTCAAATCATAGATTTCTAGATTCTAAGAAATGTAGACACCTTATAGTATAACATATATTAAATTCAGATTATTTAGAGTACTACTCAAATTATAGCATTCAATTTAATGCCCAGCTATTTCTTCAGACTTATAGTTCAGACATACCCCATTCAAACATGTACATCTCTCAACCTACAACTCTCAAATCAGTAATATTTTACTAAAAATTAGATAAGCTAAAAAGGAACAAGTTTTCTATTTTTCACCTCACCCAATTCAATCTCCATGACCATTAAAAGTACCCTTCAATCTTCATGTTCTGGACAAAAATTCCACCCAAGACAGTTACTAATAGGGTTATACCTCACAAAGCACACATGTATAAAATTTGAAAATTTTCAAGTAATTAGGTAACATCAAAATCTACAAATTTCATATAATTCTCTATCTATAATTCGGACTCTACAATCATGAAAACAATTAAAAAACACTCAAAGGCCTACATATAAATCTTATCCAAGATACTTGCATTTAGAGCTTATATCTTACAGGATACACATAAAAAAATTCTGTATTTTGACATCCTCCCAAATATGTCTCTATCTCTCCCAAATTAATTAGGGATCCTTGCTATACTACTAGAAAACTTCTCAATCTAATAATTATCCTCAAAGAAGAAGCTGATCTAACCCATCCATCACTAACATCCGACATTAACAGATCAAGATCTAGAAAATAACAATAATAATTCTATAATTTGGCCAAAGATCTGAGGAATAGGATGCTTACCTCAACAATAAAAGTGAACCAACCATGGATAACGAAACCCTTCACCTGTCCTCTCAGCCGACACCACCCGTAAATAGGGAGAGAAGGAGGCTTGGTCTTTCTCTTTCCCTAAATGGCGATCTAAATTGGAAGGAGGCAAAGAGGTGGGTGGTAATGCCCCTTGCGTGTGACCTACAAGTGCACGGGTTTATCGAAGTAATAAATTCCCAGGTGAGCGGGGTATCGTATCCACAAGGAATAGTGATCAGAAACAACAAGATTGCTATTTAACTATGATGATGATGAATCAATGATAGTGAGAATAAAATTGATGTGAAAAGAACTTAAAGAAATAAGAAAGAGAGGCACAATAAAATGAGAGGAAAGGCAATCGATAGAAAGTGGGGAACTTGGACATTGCTCCCCCTAGGGTTATTGATTAAAGTGCAAGACCAACTAGTATGTCTCCTAACTGATGCTTAATGAGTCATGAAATCCTAAAATACACAGTCCCAAACCTAAGGTCAACCGTGACTAACTCTACACTATGCCCGGCGGAGAAATCGCTCAGTCTCAACACCTCATACTGTGTACAATTGCAAGAAGCTCAAGGGATTCCAAGTGATAAACCATATTCCTATATGTAGATCTAACCCTTTGGTTCAGGAAAAAAAACCCCTAGTCATAATTAAGCCCCATATACTAAGGATTACTTCAACGCTTCACTCTATTGCTCACGCAACTAAGCCCCAGCAGAATTACTCTCTTAGCACCGCACTCTATTGTGATCGCAAAGAACTCTGGGAACATAAAGGTAGAATAAATCACACCGGAGGAAAAAGGGGACGCTCCGCTACTTCTCGACTCATACTCTCAACCCTCTGCAATCTAGCATTGCCTAACCCTCATGGTGTGTCACTCATCCACTAGGACTACCAAGATGGACTCTCAACTCTAGTGTCACTCTAAGAGAGAAATCATTCAACAAACATTCAAGATTGGAACTCAATTAAAGACATCAATTAAGGAAAGCATAATAAAAAGTCAATGAAACAATAACATCCTAGGGTTTAAAAGTCCAAGCACCCACTAAGGGGTTTAGCTCTCCATGAAGCAAGATACAATCAATAATGAAATCGAAAGTAAAAACATGTAATCCATAGAAAAAACCCCTCGGTATTCATGCCGATGGTCTTATGGAGTAGCCTCGTCCTCTCCAAAGGTTCCCTTGTCAAGCCTAGGGCACACCTCGCCGGATCGGTGCCGACGAAAGCTCCCCCAATAACTATCTTCCAAGATAAACGCGGTGTCAAAGCCATAGAACCACTCCAAAAGCCTTGCTAAAACCTCTCTAAATCCCTAGCCGTTGACCTCCCCAAAAAGATAGAGAAAAAGATAGAAGAAAGGATGAAAGATGGATCCCTAAATCGAGTACAAGTCACGGTTTTATAAAGGGCTGAAATCGGGCATCAAAGCGAGCGTGTGGAATTTCTACACGCCCACGTGGATTTCGAAATCTGATTTTTCTAGCGAGGCTATGAACAATAATCGCTACGATGAAATTGTTACGATGATTTGCTATAATAACTACCCTTTCTGATACTCACTCAAAAATACTCCCGAATCGACACTTTTCATCGAGGTAACATAAAATGGGCACACGTCTATGCCGTAGATCACATCGTTCCTTCAATAAAATGCCATATTGGTGAAGATCTTGCTAACATTGCACAAGTCGGAATACACAAATGTGACTGCCTTTGTGCCCCTCCAAACCATGTAATTGCTGGAGCACATGGAGGTTGGCACACATTCACCTATCTTCAATCATAACTTGTGTATTCACATTTGTTCACTCCAAGATTTCATCAACAATGTATAATCGCAATCTACTTTGGATCCTGACAAGGTCCCCTTGCGTATATCCCGCAAGTGCACGGGTTTGTCGAAGTAATAATCCCGGGTGGCGGTGCTCGAATCCACAGGGGAGTAGGGAATAAAAAAATACTTAATTTCGATTCTTAGCTATATAAAAAGATCAATGATGATGAGTGTGATAATGATTCAATTCTCAACAATAAAAGCAACAAGTAAGAGAGCAAAAAGTAAAGAAGGGGATAAAGGCAATCGATAAAGATGGGGATACCCGGATAATGCTCCGCCCTAGGATAATTGTTTCAAGTGCAAGAACCCTCTATTATGCTTCCTAATCAATGCAATGGTGAGTCGTGGAAATCCTTAATTACATAGTCCCAAATCTAAGGTCAACTATGCCTAACTCTATACATGTCCCGGAGGAGAAATTGAACAATCTCAACACTCTCATAGTCAATGAACTCTAGGGATTCCAAGTGATAAATCTCTTCCTTATTATAGACCTAACCCTTTGGTCCGGTGGAAGGTCCCTAACCACAATTGAGCCCTAGATACTAAGATCACCTCAACGCTTCACTCCATTGCACGCGAACTAAGCCCCGGCGGAAGTTCATCCCTTAGACCATTCACTCTATTATAGCCGCAAAGAACTCGAGGAGCGGAGGTAGAATCTATCACGCCCGGAGGGAATGGGGGACGCTCACCTGCACTCCTCGACTCACCCTCTCCAACCTAGCTTTGTCTAGCGCTCATGGTGTGTCACTCACTCACAAGGTTACCAACAAGAACTCTCAACCCTAGTGTCACTCTAGGGGAAATGTTCATACAATCAAGCATTCAAGGTTGGAACTCACAATAAACATCAATTTATTGAAAACATAATAAAGAGGTTTAAAGAAACAAATACATCCTAGGGTTCACAATACCCGAGTACCCACTAGGGGTTTAGCTCTCCATGGAGCTAAATACAATCAAAGAAATAGAATGTAAAAAGCAATGAATCCATAAAGAAACCCCTCGATAGTCGTGTCGATGGTCTTGTGGAAAGTCCTCTACTCGTTGTCCAAGGATTCCCTCATCCCGGGTATAGGATACGCCTCGACGGAAGCTCCCCTACCAACCTTCTTCCCTAAGGAATGACAATGTCGAGCCGTGAGAACATCTCCAAAACCTTGGCCAATACCCTCGAAACCCCTAGCGAAGCCCTCTCTCAAGTTGGGAAAAAAAGATGGAGAAAAAGAATCTTTGAAATCGGGGCTAAATCGGCTTTTAAATATGGGTTGGAATCGAGGCGACTACAGGGGCCTGTGGATTTTTCACACGCCCATGTGGAATTTCCACAGGGCATGGGTAATTTCCACACGCCCGTGTGGATTCTCTGAAATTGTCATTTTCGGTCGGTCGTGAGCGATGGCGCTACGGATGTTTACTTCATTGATTTGCTACAGTCTCTCTGCCAAAAAATACTCCCGGATCCACTTTTCATCGAGGTAACATAAGCGGGCTACGTTTATGCCGTGGATCTCTTTGCTTTCTTCAATGAGCGGATAAGTTGATGGAGATCTTGTTCTATGTGCATAAGTCGGAATGCTTGAGTGTGACTGCCCTTGTACCCCTCCAAATGGTTGTGCAAACTCAAATACGGGGAGGTTGGCACACACTCTAGCATCTCGCACCCGACTTATATCTTCGCATTTGAACCTTTAGCAAGATTTCTTCCAAAAATCGGTGCATTGTGATCCACATTGGCTTCTTTCCTTCATAATTGGTTTTACAACCCTACCGCATAAAAGTAACATAAAAAAACACATATTAATGATAAAAACCCGAGAAAAGTAATGCTCAACATAAGGAAAGAATGCTTCGCATTCATATCACTAAGCACTTATCGACTTCACAACCCTTGATGCACGAAAAGTTCACAAATACACATGCATTAGCGCTAAAAATCGATAAAAAGTAATGTTCATCGTAAGAAAAAAATAGTTTGTATTACTAATACACAAGCACTTATCAGTGGGTAGGGTTTTGAAACTGAAAACAAAATCAACGGCTAGGATTAAAAATAACATCAACAGCTAGGATTTAATTAAGGGGTGGGGCTCACATACAACCAAACACCCCCTTAATATAATTTCTATGGAAAAAATACAAAAATAAAACAGTCAATTAGGAAAAAAGAAGTCCTAAATATCGAAATCTTCACCAGAATTTAGATTTGTTTTTAAACTTATGTAACTAAATGCAATCCAATATATATATAATATGAATATTTGAATTTCATTATTCGTTTTCCGCAAGATCAAAATGAAGTTATCAGAGATTTTTATGTTATAATTGAATTTGATTCCATGCTTTGTGAAAGATAAATGTAAGGTCCAATTTCTCTTAAATTCAAATTCTCACAATAATGTAATTAATAATAATTAAATTTCATGTAAGCAATAGGAAGGAAGAACTATATAATGAAAAATATGATTATTTGAGTTTAATTCCATGTTTTGCACAAGATAAATATTAAATTACAAGAATATACATAACATAGTTTCCGTAAGAGCACCCCAAAATAATAGCCAATGACGAAAAAAGAATCTTAAAAATTAATGTTACTTACCTGCTTTCACCAGATTATCTCCAAAGATAAAACTTGTCAGTATATTTGACAAAGACCAAGCTTGCAAACTTACTTTAGTTTCTCAAATTTTTCTTCGTTACTACTTCAGGTTGCTTGCTATCTTCCATAATAATTTGACAATTATTGAAAATGAAAGGCAAAGAAACAAAAGTTTGTGTTTCTTTACTTTATTATGACCCTGATAATTTGCAATGAACCAATAGACATATGATATTTGTTACAGTTATTAGAATACATTTGATATATTGTGTTTCTTTGGGTTATCCTTAAATGTTGTGTTTCTTAAAAAAAAAATGACCATGTAGCAAATGATGGTTGGAGAAGGCTTAAGGAATTATTAACCAAGATTAATAGTATATAAAGCTAGCAAGCTGGTGGCCCGCCAGCACTAACGCTACTGTAGTGATAAATATATTAATAGATTGTTTTATAAATTGGAGTTACTAATAGGGATAGAGCCTCATAACAATATAACGTAGTGTAGTTTATATTTTAAAATAAAGCACTTAATGTTTTTCACATGCGGAAGAGTGATTAAAAAAATTATAAAAATCCGTCAAGAATATAATCTGACAAGATTCATATGTAATAACGAGATATTGTAATTTATGTAAGAAATTGTTTATAAATTAATAGTTTTTTTCTTTTTTGTGGGTTTGAGATTCAAGACACATCTTTCTATTTGCTCTTGCAAATAAATGTATTGAATTATTATTTTTGTTGTATTAAAGAAGGAATTGTTGTTTTTGGGAATGATTTGTGACACGAGGCTCGCATTATGAGTGAACCGCAAGTGCATGGGTGTCGAAGTAATAAATACCCCGGTGAGTGGGTAGTTGAATCCATAGGGAACAAGGTTACTAGTACTAACTGCTTCTCTCCTATCTAGCCTAATGATAAATGAGATGGTGTGGTGATCTAGTGTGCGAAGAAATGAATACCGGTGATGAATATGCAAGGGTAAAAGCAGGAGGAGATCTCAATCAATAAAGATGAGGTACTCGGGCAATGCTCCCCCTAAGATGTAACATGAAGTTCAAGACTTGCTAAATGCCTCTAAACCGAGTCTAATGAGTCGAGGTAATCTAAGAACAATCGGCCCTTACCTCCAAGCCACCGGTACTAGTCCCCTACAAAGTCCTAGTGGAGAAATCGCTCAATCTCAACACCTCACACCCCATATAACTGCAATGAGCTCTAGGGATACCTACGAGTGAAACCGATTCCTAAAGATAAATCAAACCCTAATTCCTGGGGAAGGATCCCTAACCCCTTACAAGGTCCCAGCGGAGAAATCTCTCAATCTCACGCTTCACACCAAATATGGTTGCATAGAGTCTAGGGAATACGGAGATAAGAAACACTTAATCGGAAGAAAAAGAGGACGCTTCACTATCTCATGACTCACCCTCTCAACCCTCTTTAACTTTGAAGTTCTAACTCTAATGGAGACCTCTCATATCAAAGTAACAAATCATGCAATGTAGATCAATCACAAAGATCTATAACACATGAAAGCAATGAAATCACAAGGTTAAAACTCAAATCAAGTCGGATTAACTACAAACATAAAGCAAACCAATACAAAAGAATAGATCCTAGGGTTCACATGCCCAAGTACCTACTAGGGTTTAGCCCTCCATGGGGCAAGTTACAAAACAATAATGAATACAATGAAAAGCAACAAAAACTATAGAGAAAACCCACTTGAATTCGTGAAGATTGGCCTTGGTGGGTAGTTCAACGTCTTCAAGGACTCCTCTCCAAAGCAAGGTCGCCAGTGGCTTCCCAAATGCTATGAAGGCGAAGTAGACTATAAAAGTTGGTGTAGAACACTCTCCAAATTGGCAAATACCTTCTCTCCAAACCCTAGTTGTCTCACTCCTCGAGAGCCGCACAAAAGATGTCAAAGAATAGGGCAAAATGGCTATTTATAAGCCTAAACCGCGTAGGCTGCAGAAATTTCCACGTGGGCGCGTGAACAGTAATTTTGCTACAGTACTCCTGCAGTAAAATTACTTTATTGCTTTGCTACAGCACTTTGCTACAATACCTTTCGCACACACGGTCCAAACATTCTCCTCTTGAGGCCACATAGTCGGGCACACAATCATGTGGTAGGCTATAAGACTTTTCTTCCTCGACGCATCTTCGAGAGATCTTGCAATCTTCACAAAGAGAAGGAACATAAAGATGTGACTGTCTTTGTGCCCTTCCAACTAGTGAATTGACTTGAATCTTCTTGGAATTTGGCACACATCTTCACATTCATGAACTCCTCTAGTTTCTTGGTCTTTGAATTGCACAAGAACTCTCAACATTATGCCTTTATAGCCTATTTTTGCTTCCTTTTAATTCTTCAAGACATTCACAATCTAATTGCACAAAAAAACACCAAATACACAATATCAGACATAAACCATGATAAAAATAACGCTCAATGCATGTAAAACATGTATAAAAATATGTCTAGTCAAGCACTTATCAATTTGTTTATTAATAATTTTTGTCACATGCTTTTAAATTTTTTTGTGGAGGTTCTTCAAGGTATAGCTCTATTGAAAACTTGGTGATATGAAGTTGTTAAGTACCATAGACCCTATAGTTAAGGGCTCTTTCCTAGATTACTTTTTCGGAGAATCCTACAACGAATGAACCTTCTTTCCCATTCTTCAAGTGTTCTTTGGTATTCATTGTAAGCAATATAGTACCAACAGCTATCGATATCTTCAATTTTGATAGCCACTGGAATTGAGTTTCCTAGAGGAATTTGTAAATATATATATATGATTAAATTGGAGAATGTAAGATGGAGTAAATTTTTTTTTTAAGGGAAGATATTTACCTAAATGACACTTTGATCAAAACTGAGAAGGTGTTCAACTGATGCTATTCCAAGTTAGTTATTTTGAATAAGAGGCTCAACATTTTCATTGTGAAAGATCTGAACATTTTTTATGACAGGTGTATTTCTATAAAAGAAAAAACAAATTCAAATACACCTTACTAGTTTTTGAGATATGCATAATACTATACAACTACTATTTGTGAAAATATTGGCCTTACATCTTTTGCAGAATTGTTATAATATTTTTCTTCTATTGACTTAAAAGATGGAAAAACATAATCTGAAGACATAAAGGCCTAAAGCATTCACCCATGTGAACCTATTAAATGAATTATTCACCCAATTTAGTGAATATTTTCATGTCCTAGGTGAATATTATAAAGCCATACTTGTGACCCTAATTTTTTTTTTCCATGGCCCCACTTTAGGCAACCACTCACCCAATTTAGCCATACTATACCGGGCCTATACATTATTGCTCTTTTTGATCATTTTAGCTTATATTATAAAGCTACATTCATTGATGTACCCTCTTTGCGCACTTTCTGCATCAAAGGGGGTGAAAATGGAAACAAAATCATGAAAGAGAAAGCATCAGAATATAAAATAAATAAAGATTTCATTTTAACGTTATGAATAGATGAAAATTAGTGTTTTTTTTCTTCTCATAATTTATCATTTTGGCATGTTCCATGATATGTTACCATACAATCACAATAGGAAACCTGTAAATATTAATATAAGTTATCTTTCTTTTATAATAAACTCTTGCTTGGTGAGCAAAAATCAAACAAATCAATGTTCAATTTTTTTAAGGAAAATTATTACTTGAATTTGACCATATTCTAATTAAACTAATGTTAGTAAAAAAATCAATATTTTGAAAACAAAAATTAAGTTTATTATTAATATTATTTTTACTAATTATTTAAACTATTAATATTTTTTATCAAAAGGATATAATGATAAAACTCATATATATATATATATATATATATAGATAATTCCAATATTTGATTGCACTTGTTAAAGTAATAATATTACTTGTATATATATTGTATACTTATATGTACATACCCTAAAGTGTACACACTCCTGTATACATCATTCTTGTATTTATATGGGTTGGTTTCAGTCTAATGAACACACAACTCATTCTTTCTCTCATATTTTGTTTATCATGGTATCAGACGCCCGTCGATCCCGCCGGAAAGTTGCTCCGTTCAGTTTTTGACAACAAAGTCATCTGTTTAGTTCTCCCTTATTTTGCCGGAGCTCTGTAAGCATCATTTGTTTGGTGTTCTTTGTTTTGTTACACCTTTGTAAGCCACTTTGTCAACCCACCGACACCTTGTTAGCTCGCCACCAAGCTTTGTTTGTCCTCCGACGAGCCATGAAAGCTCGTTCTACTTGAAACACTACCGTTCTTCCATTATTTTTCTCTCTCTCCACAAAAAAACCCCTGTAAACCTGTGCTTCGCCGTTGTCGGATCTACTGTCGTCGCAATCTTACACCCGTACATGCTTCACCCTCGCCACCGACCCGGTGCTTGCCTTTTCATTCCATCGATAACAAGCTCCAAAGCATTTAATTGACATCACCCACACCTTCAACCCGCTGTTGACTAGCTCCAAAGTCCACGCCTTCCATTATTTTTTTCCATAGTCCGGAGGAAATCAATTTACCTCGACTTTTTCCTTGATCCCGACCGGTAGCGCTTTTCATCAAGGCCCAACGCATTTGGTCATATCTCCTCGATATTGATTCTCACCTTTATTCCATTTTACGAGTACCCATATTATATTTATATATAGATATAGATATATTATAATATCTATATAAATATATATATATATATATTAAAAAAAAATTCTCTTACACATCGCCAAGCTCAAGTCCCCGAGTTGTTTTTGTATTTACTTTCTCTCCTTACTTTTTCTTTCTTTCTATTACTATTTATTATATATATCTATATATATATATAACTCAAAAACAAAAATAAAAATAAAAAAAAATTATGACATCATCTTCTCCATATTTTTTAGCTCCAACTGATATCAAATTAAATGGTTCCAACTACAAAAAGTGGTTTACTACTGTTCGCATTGCCTTACTTGGTATGGATTTGTTTAGCCATATCAACGGTACCTCTCCCCAACCGTCTACACCCAATGCATCGTGGACACTTAGTGATCACCGTTCTATGACCATTATCTGTCATTCTTGTGAGATTGATATTCGTATGGAAATTGGACATCTTCCCACTGCTCATGCAATGTGGGAACACTTGGGTGTATGTTTGAGTATTCTAGCTCTGCTCATCTGATAAGTGCTTGAGTAGACATATTTTTATATATGTTTTACATGCATTGAGCATAATTTTTACTGTGGTTTATGTCTCATATTGTGTATTTGGTGTTCTTTTATGCATATAGGTTGTGAATGCCTTGAAGAGTAAAAAGGAAGCAAAGATGGGCTATAAAGACATAATGTTGAGAGTTCTTGTTCAATTCAATGACCAAGACACGAGAGGAGTTTATAAACGTGGAGATGTGTGCCAACTTCCAAGAAGATTCAAGTCAATTCACTAGTTGGAAGGGCACAAAGGCAGCTACATCTTCATGTTTCTTCTCTTTGTGAAGATTGCAAGACCTCTCAAAGATACATCAATGAAAAAAAGTTTTATAGCCTAC
Organism: Dioscorea cayenensis subsp. rotundata; assembly: GCF_009730915.1. NCBI lineage: Eukaryota > Viridiplantae > Streptophyta > Magnoliopsida > Dioscoreales > Dioscoreaceae > Dioscorea > Dioscorea cayenensis. The sequence continues at coordinate 33,456 of NW_024087789.1, forward strand.
CACATGGACGTGTGCCCGGACATGTGGCCTCAAGAGAAGAGTGATTGGATCCCGTTTTTGGGAAAAGTACTGTAGCAATTTCACTGTAGCAGTACTGTAGTAAAATTACTGTCCACGCGGCCGCGTGGAAATTTCTGCAGCCTACGCGGGCGCGTGGAAAATCCACCCGGGTGCGTGAGGGCATGTGACAGACGCGATCTAACCTATAAATAGCCATTTTGCCCTATTCTTTCTCATCTTTTGTGAGGCTCTTGAGGGGTGAGACGGCTAGTGTTTGGAGAGGAGGTCTTTGTGGCTTTGGAGGCACTTCGTCACCAACTTTGATCGATTCCTCCTCCGTCATAGCATCAAGGAAGCCACCGGTGAACCTAGCTTCGGAGTGGGTCCTTCAAGACGTCGAAGCTCTCCATCAAGGCCATCGAGTTCATATATAAGGGGTTTATTTCTATGGTTTTTAATGTACTTTCATTCATTGATGGTGTGTTTTTGTATGTTGCTCCATGGAGGGCTAAAAACCCTAGAGGGTATTTGGGCTTGTGAACCCTAGGATTCTCATCTTTTTGTGGATTTGCTTTGTGTTTCTATTTAATCCGAGTTTGATTAAGTTTCATTGTTGATTGTTTAATGCTTGCTTGCCTTATTGATCTTATGGTTATTTGGTTTGCATGATTTGTTGCCTTGGTTGGAGAGAGATCTCCATTAGGGTTAGAACCTCAAGATTGAAGATGGTTGAGAGGGTGAGTCATGAGATAGTGAAGTGTCCCCTTTCCCCTCCGATTGGTGTATTCTATCTCCGTTCCCTAAGCTCTATGCAACCATATTTGATGGAAGGCGTGAGATTGCTCGATTTCTCCGCCGGGACATTGTAGGGGGTTAGGATCCTTCGCCGGGAATTAGGGTTGGATCAATCTTTAGGAATTGGATACACAGTTTGGAATCCCTAGAGTGCTTTGCGGTCATATGTGGTGTGAGGTGTTGAGATTGAGCGATTTCTCCACGGGACCTCGTGAGGGGACTAGTATCGGTGATCTAGAGATAGACCCGATTATGTTTGGATTTCCACGACTTAATTTACTCATCATAGAAACACTTTGCTTATCCGGTACCTAATACCCGAATCCTAGGGGAGCATTGCCCGAATACCCCACTTTTCTCGATTGAGATTCTCCTTCCATTTTTACCCTTGCATATTCGTCTCCGGTGTTCATCTCTTCGCACATTAGATCACCACACTATCCCATTATCATTAGGCTAGATAGCAGAGAAGAAGTTAGTACTAGTAGCCCTGTTCCCTGTGGATTCGACTACCCGACTCACCGGGTATCTATTACTTCGACACCCATGCACTTGCGGTACACACACGCATATTCGGACGTGTCATCATCAATATGCCATTTTACAAGATTTTACTCATGTACAACAACGTGAGCGTTCTGTTAGGGAGTATGTCAGTAACCTGCGATCCTTATGGTGTCAACTTGATTCTTTAGAAGGATTTACCTGTTTGTCATGCACATGTTGTAAAACTCGCACTCAGTCTCACCAAACACAGCGTACCTCCGAATTTCTGATGTGTCTTCGTCCAGATTTTGAGGTTGTTCGAAGGCAACTGGTCAATCGGGACCCTCTTCCATCCTTTGAAGATGTCATTCGTAGTGTTATTTCTGAAGAAACTCGTCTCAACACATTATCTCCATGGCTTATCCCTGCAGACACAGTTCTTGCTGTGACCTCTCCACGTTCCACTCGAGTATATTCGTCCTTTTTGGGCCACCAGCTCCTGCTTCATCGATCTCTTCTCAGTCTTCTGTTATCTGTCATTATTGCAAGCGTCCTGGTCATATGAAGAATCGATTATCGAAGGTTCGAAAGCGACTACGACAATGATCATCCCGGCCCTAGCCATTTGCCTCAATCTCCTGCTTCCTCTCCTCATACTGCAACTGTCTCAGCCTCAGATTCTCCTTCCTCTATTGATCTTCTTTCTCAGGTTGCTCAGCTTACTGAACAGATTCATGCCATGCAACACGCTCTGCCCTACAGCATTTCTTCTGCTATGTCTGTTGCCTCTGGTATGTCTTCCTCTTCCTGGATTTGAGATTCTGGTGGCACTCATCATTTAACTGCTGATACCTCTAGCCTAGTCTCAATTACTATGCCTCATACCTTTTCCAGTGTTTGCATTGGTGATGGGAGTCTTCATCCAGTCACGCAGTGTGGACGTCTTTAGTCCACTTCATTTGATATTCCTGACGTCTATCATGTCCCTGGCCTAGCTATAAACCTTCTTTCTGTTAGTCAGCTCACTGATCATGGTCTCACAGTTACCTTTTCTTCCTTTACTTGTACCGTGCAGGACCATCTTACAGGCCAGAGGATTGGGATCGGACGTAGAGTTGTCGGCCTTAGACTATCTTCATCTTCTCGCTCTTCCATCTTCTGATATTGTCGCCTCTGTATGTTCTCTTGATCGTTGGCACAGTCGCCTCGGTCACTTGTCTAGTTCTCGCCTGAACCTCTTAGCCATTTCAGGTAATCTTAGTTCTGTTTCTTTCCTTCCCTCACATCCATGTCCGGGTTGTAAACTTGCTAAACCCACTACTCTTTCTTTTTGTCCATGAGAATCTATTTCTGAATCTACTTTTGATCTAGTTCATTCTGATGTTTGGGGTCCTGCACCATTCTCCTCTCTTGGTAGTTTCTTCTATTACATATCTTTTATTGATGATTTCTCACGTTATACTTGGATTTATTTAATGCGCTCCTGATCTGAGGTTTTGCCATTTACTCTCAATTTGCGCAAATGGTATATACTCAGTTTGGTAAACGCATTAAGATTTATCGCTCTGATAGGGCACGCGAGTATCTCTCTACATCCTTTCGCACATTACTTTCAACTCAAGGCACTCTTCCACAGCAATCTTGTCTTTATACACCTACTCAGAATGGTGTCATTGAGCGCAAACATCATCATATCTTAGACACTACACGTGCACTTCTTTTTACTTCTTCTGTTCCTCAATCCTTCCGGGCTGAAGCCATCCTTACATCTGTCTATCTAATCAATCGCACTCCTACCACCACTCTCTCTGGTATCACACCTTATGAGTATCTGTACTCCATTCCTCCCTCCTATGGCCATCTTCCCACATTCGCTTTCACTGTTTTTGTTCTTTTTACCCACTATCGAGAGAAACAAACTTTCTTCCCGTTCTGCCATGTACATTTTTCTTAGATATAGCTCTAAACATATGGGTTATCGCTATTATGATCCTCATTCTCACCGTCTTCGTATTTCCCGTCATGTCACTTTTCTTGATGATACTCCTTACTTCTCTTCATTCCTCCCAAATCTTTCCTTTCTTCAGTCTTCCGCTACTACATCCTCTTCTCTCCCCTTCATAGTTTTTCCGAGTTCCACCACCACTGGCAATTCTATACCCCTTCCAGATGTCTCCATAGACACTTCCTGCGTTCCTCTTTCCCCTTCTTCTTGGTGCATTGATAATTCTGGTGATTCATCTCCTCTCTCTGCAGACCCATCCTCTCCTAAAGATGTTCTTGCTGTCCCCCATCATTACTCAGACCGTCCTCACCGCTTTCCTACTCGGTATGCCCTTTCTCTCTCATCTACTTACTCTCCTGATTTCCAAGCCTTTCTTGCTACTATTTACTCACATTCCGAGCCACAGTTTATCGTAAGGCAGTAAAACATCCCCAGTTGCAATAGGCTATGTCAGAGGAACTTGATGCTCTTCAGCGCATGCATACATGGGATCTTGTTCCTTTTCCATCTGGTGTTACTCCTATCAGCTGTCGGTGTGCCTATCGAGTCAAGGCCAGAGCCAATGGTAGTATTGAGAGCCACAAAACGCGTCTTGTTGCTCGTGGTTTTACTCAAGAGTATGGCATTGATTATAAGGAGATATTTGCTCATGTGGCCAAGTTGACTACGGTTCATGATCTTTTCGCTATTTTTGCTACTCATTACTGGCCACTTCATCAGTTAGATGTGACCAGTGCCTTCTTACATGGAGATCTCTCTGAGGACTTTTATATGACTCCTCCTCCTGGTTTCTCTCATCTTTCTCAGCATGTCTGTCATCTTCGCTGAGCCATCAATAGGCTCAAACAGGCTCCTCGTGCCTGGTTTGAGCAATTTCGCAATGTGGTTCTCGCTCTTGGTTTCACCGAGAACTCTCATGATTATGCCCTCTTCACTCGGCAGACTACTCGTGGCATCACTATTCTTCTTCTTTATGTTGATGATATGGTTATCACTGGTGATGATGTTGATATTGTTCTTTCATTAAAACAATAATTACACACCGAGTTTCAGATGAAAAATCTTGGCCCTCTTCGTTACTTTCTGGGTCTTAAGGTTGCTTATTTTTGTCGAGGTTACTTAGTGTCTCAACGAAAGTACATATTTGATATTTTTTGATGAGCTGATATCACCGATCTCCACACTGCCTCTACTCCTATTGAGTTGTATCACCGACTCTCCTCTTCTGATGGTGAGCCTCTACCTGATCCTACTCGCTATCATGCGCTTGTTGGTGCTCTTATCTATTTGACCATTACTCGGCATGATATTGTATATGTTATTCGTGTTTGTAGTTAGTTTGTGAGTGCTCCTCGCTCTACTCATTACGTTGCCCTCTTACGAGTTCTTCGTTATTTTTGTGGTACTATATCTCTCTTTACTTTTCTCTGCCACGTCTTCTCTTGAGTTGCGCACCTATTGTGATGCTGATTAGGCAGGGGATGCCTCTGATCGACGTTCTACTACTAGTTTCTGTATTTTTCTTGGAGATTCCCTTATCTCTTGGAAAAGCAAGAAACAATCTAGTGTTGTTCTTTCTACTGCTAAGGCTGAGTACGGTACTATATCCTCCACTGCTAAGGAGGTTCTTTGGTTACGACAGATTTTGATGGACTTTGGTGTTTCTATCTCTGTCCCCACTCCTATACACTGTGATAACCAAAGTGGCATTAAATCACTGCCAACTCAGTATTTCATGAACGCACGAAGCATCTTAAGGTCGATCTTCACTTTGTTCGTCATCATTATCTTGCTGGCGATATTCTTCTTCCTTATGTTGGCTCTGCACAGCAGCTTGCTGATCTTTTCACTAAGGCATATACTGTCTCTCGGTTTCAATTTCTAGTTAACAAACTCTCTATTTATGACCCACCTTGAGTTTGAGGAGGTGTGTTAGAGTGATAATATTACTTGTATATATACTATATACTTATACATATATACCCTTAAGTGTACACACTCCTGTATTCATCATTCTTGTATTTATATGGGTTGGTTTCAGTCTAATGAACAGACAACTCATTCTTTCTCTCATTTTTGTCTATCAGCACTTATTTTGATAAGTTAAGATGTTTGAAAATTTAAAAATAACAAATGATAAGAACCTATTAGTTTAATAGCTCACCCAATTTAGAGAATATTTTGATGCCTTTTAAGTTTTAACCATATTTGTGGACCTTAGTAAATGATTGATGATGTCAAGTTTTCGTGAATATTAGTTATTTTTGCATTCTAAGATAAATTGGCCTAAAATTAATTGCTTGGTTTTTTTTATCCAATAATTGTGCCTCTATCTCTCCATATCATTATTTTGAATTCCCCTATTAATGTGTGTAGTAGCGTTCTCTTGATGTGTCACGATATTTATTTCATAAATCTTATTAATCAGCTACATCAATCCTATATATATATATATATATATATATATATATATCTATATTGTTTCATATGTCACATAAATCTTTATTTTATTTAGTTTTATTTATTTATTCATTTCTAAAAAAATAAGTTCATATAATTTTTTTACTTAAGAACAAAGTTGGGCACATAGTTGGTTCTTCATTCTAGAAAGTGTTTGATAGATAAAGGTATACTGTTTTTTCTTAGTGTCATAATTATAAGGGTAAGCTACCTAGATAGTCCCTAAACTATGGGGTTATTCCTATTTTGGTCACTGAAGTTTAAAAAATTTCTAAATTACCAAAACATATAACTGCATAAATAGATAGACACAAGTTATAGGCTGATAGCATAGATTTTTGTTTGAAAATGAATTTCTATATTAGCAAGACATAAGTTCAACCATTCATACAAAAATTGATAGTATCATGTGATCTATTTCCAACAACATATAATTCAAAACCTTTGTAAATATAGTTTGATTCAAAAACAAACAAATAAATAACAAAAATACTTGACCATTATAATCTAAAAAGTAAGCTTAATCAATGCTTCCATAGTGTGCACAACCTCCCTAGTAGTGGTCTTTTTGCACATGTGCACCCTTGGACAAGTCTTTCTTGGTCTGTTGCTGAGCATTTTCAACAAATTCCCACATCTTTCTTTTTCCTAGCCCCACCTTTGAAGCTTGAGATAACCCTCCCATATATCTTGAAGGCACTTGTCTCCCTTGTAGCTTTTGTTGTTACTTAGGTGGATGTGTAAAACCAGCTTTTGTGACATGGCTTTGTTGTGTATTCACAGTTTGAGAAGTACCCTATACAACCCCAAATATGACAAATTATCAAAGCAAAAAGACATTGAAAGGAAAAGTTATTAATGATTAATAACAAACTAGACTTACATCAGGCATCTATCTTACAGTCACTGTATGAGCTTGAGTGGATATATTTTGCCCAGCTAAATTAGGCCTCTGACTTGTTGAAATACAGAATTAATATCTTATACAAGTTAAAAAAATCTCTAAGAAAGAAATACAGATTTTTACCTCATGCCTAATATTCTATCTTGGTGGTTGAAACGAGTTGTTGAAATTTTTGACCTGTTGATTTGCATCAGGCATCCACCTAGCTGAGAAAAGCTATTTTGTACAGGTGGACAAGGACCCTGATTGAGAAAAAAATTAAAAAAGAAAAACTAGTGTATGACAAATGTGAACCATGAAACATAACTAGTTTTACCTCTTGAGTTGTAACCTGATGCATCATTTCAAATCTCTATTGCCTTAAAGCTTGATAATAACCCTATAAATTAATTACACAACTTGAGAATATCCTATTATTATCCCATAAGATCTGATTTTAATACAGTGGAAGCCCTACCTCTTGAATTGCACTTAGTTGAACCCTTCGAAATCCATCTTCAGTTATAGTTTGTGAATAACCTGAAAAACAAGCCCATAATTCATAAATCAACAATTTTGACAATTATTAAAAAAAATATAAAGGACCCAAAACAACAAACTCACATCAGGCATCCATTTAACAGTAGTTGTAGAACTTGAGTTGTTTTCTCTTCTCAAAGGATGTGTGCTCACTAACCTTGGACCATGTGTGCTCACTAACATAGGTTTTTTATTTGCCAAGTGCTATTCAAATTATCTCTTAGATTCATTTTTGATACCCAAACTACCTATGGACAATCCTTCTTACATATAGCTTTGATTCTGTATTTGTTATTCTTCACAAACTTGGCATTGTATCTATTCCTTCTACCTTACTACCTGATAAGTGCTTGTGTTAAGAATGTGAAGTGTTCTTTTCTTACGATGAGCATTACTTTTATCAGGTTTAAGCGCTAATACATGTGTATTTGTGTTCTTTTGCGCATGTAGGGTTGTGAAGCTAAGTATTAAGAAAAGAAGCCAAAAGTAGATCGTGAACGCACTATTTAGTGGAATCTTGGAAGGAACAAATGCGAAGACACAAGTGGGGCTCTAAGATACGTGAATGTGTGCCAAACTCCATGTATTCAAGCCATTACAATGAGTTGGAGGGGTACGAAGGCAGTCACATTTGCGTATCCCGACTTGTGCATTCATAACAAGATTTTGACTAATGAGGTATTTGATTGAAGAAGAGTTGCAATATACAGCATAAACGTGTGTCCGTTTATGTTGCCTCAATGAAAAGTGTCGAATTGGGAGTGTTTTGGCGAAATCACTGTAGCAGTTACTGCTCACAGCCGGCCGAAAATCAGGTTTCTAGAAAATTCACACGGGCGTGTGGAAATTCCCCACGCCCGTGTGAAAATTTCACAGGCCCGTGTGGAAAATCCACACAGGCGTGTGGATGATCGATTCCGGCCCTATTTAAGCCGCGATTCAACCCGATTTTGGGGGACATCTTTCATCCTTTTTCCCAGCTTTTTTCCAACTTTTGAGAGGACAACAACTATGGTTTAGAGATGCTTTGGCAAGGCTTTTGGAGTGGTTTTACTTCTTCAACACCGTGTTTCTCTTGAAAGATAGTTATTGGGGGAGCTTTCGTCGGCACTGATCCGGCGAGGTGTGCCCTAGGCTTGACAAAAGGACCTTTGGAGAGGATAAGGCCACTCCACAAGACTATCGACAAGAATACCGAGGGGGGTTTACTATGGTTTGCATGTTTTTACTTTCGATTTCATTATTGATTGTATCTTGCTCCATGGAGAACTAAACCCCTTAGTGGGTACTTAGATTTGTGAATCCTAGGATGTATTTATTTTATTAACCTTTTATTATGCTTTCCTTTATTGATGTTTTAATTAAGTTCCAATCTTGAATGCTTGTTGAATGATTTCTCCCTTAGAGTGACACTAGGGTTGAGAGTTTACATTGGTAATCCTTGTGAATGAGTGACACACCATGAGGGTTAGACAAAGCAAGATTGGAGAGGATCGAGAGGGTGAGTCGAGAGGTAGTGGAGCATCCCCTTTCCTCTCCGGTGTGATTTATCCTACCTCCACATTCCAAGAGTTCTTTGTAGTCACAATAGAGTGAAGGGTTAAGGGATGAACTCTACTGGGGCTTAGTTGCACGAGCAACAAAGTGAAGCGTTGAAGTGACTTTAACACCTGGGGCTTAATTGTGAGTAGGGATTTTTTGCCTGGACCAAAGGATTAGATCTACACATAGGAATAAGGTTTATCACTTGGAATCCCTAGAGCTTCTTGCAACTTTACACAGTATGAGGTATAAAGACTGTTTGATTTCTCCGCTGGGACATTGTTTAGAGTTAGCCACAGTTGACCTTAGGTTTGGGACCGTGTATTTAAGGATGTCCATGACTCATTAAGCATTAGTTAGGAAGCATAATAGTTGGTTTTGCACTTGAAGCAATAATCCTAGGAAGAACAATATCCGAGTACCCCACTTTTATCGATTGTCTATCCTCTCGTTTATTTGTGCCTATCTTTCTTATTTTCTTTAGTTTGTTTGCATCGATCTTTATCCACACCATCACTGTTTTATTTCCACTTAGTTAAGTAGCAATCTTGGTGTTTCTATTCCTTATTCCCTGTGGATATGACACCCCACTCACCTAGATTTTATTATTTCGACAAACCTGTGCACTTGCAAGTCACACGCAAGGGGTGTTGTCACTGGCTCACTGCTTCTTTTATTGTCTCTCTACTAGAAAAAAATCATCCCTTTCCTTATTTTGCTATTTCCATGTCAGTGTCATTATTAAACTCTGGTCATCTTCTATTTGAACAGACATATACATCTCAGGGTCATCACACTATGTAAGGAATGTGAATTATCATTCTCTGAGTTTTCAATTTCCTGCAGTCCTTTTGTCACAGCACCAAGTAAGGAATCTGATTTGTCATTTTCCTACACATCACCCATATCCTTCTCAAATCCCAAGATTAATATTAATCTCATATACTTGGTCATCATCATCCTCCATGTCAAAATCACTTTCATAATATTCAGAGTCAGAACTATCATTGTAAGACCTAATCTCTTGATTAGAACTGATATTACACTCGTCTTCTTCACAATCAGAAAGTCTACTGTCAAACCCTGAGCAAGCATAGATTACTTCCTCTGGACAGTTAGCATCAACCTACAATTTTTTTTCAATCACATGCCACTATCATTCACTGAAAGAAAATTACAACTAATGATACAAATATTCCCTCCTTGGTACTTTGTGATTAGTCTCTAATAAATTCTAGAGGAACCAAAACTAGGAGGACTTAACATCTTTATTTAGAAAATACAAGAGTGGATTTGATGATGTCTGATTCTCATAGCAATTTTGCAATTGTCAAACCAAGTTAAATGACATAGAAGCATAACAATTTGGCAATTCAAGAATATAAGCACATGTGTGAAGTACTTGTGTTCATGGATTATTACTTAGATTTTGTTTAAAGCACAATAGCATAAGAATAAAGTAAGGTTATGCTGTATTTATATAATTTTGATTTATCACAAATTTGGTAAATTTAATTGGTTATAAGTACTTAATCGAGTATGTAATTTAAGTTCCCTCATTATTTTTTTATTTTCTATAGATTAAGTTGAGTGCCACTTTGAGACATGGAGTATTAACATTCCTAATTAATTTTAAGTATGAATTAGCGGCAAGCTTGAACAAGCTACACCAGAGTCATGCATCTAATGAGGATTAAAATCAAAAACATTCGAGAAAGATTTTGATAGACTAATGGATGAACTAAAACCTTCCAATGTTTTAATGTTGCTTAAAATGAATTTAAAATGAATTGCACTATTGACCGATGAGGTTACTAATTCTAAAAATGTTCTTATAAGTATAAAATCAATCTAATAATAGCATCTTAAACACAGATAAGCCCTGTACATAGCTTAAAAATAATTTTTTTGTTTGATGAAGAGAGTCACAAATGTTGCATTAATCCATATGGAATTCTATGGCACTCATTCACGGATAGCAATCTATCATTCAATGCCATCCACCAAGCAATTACCATATACCCAGTAATATTGAGAACACAAGAAATATAGACAACTAGATATCTATCTTAGAAATTTCTTTCCATAATAAAAACTGTCTTTGAATTTGATTGTAGGACTCTCATAAAAATAACCAGATTTCTATTCCATCACCCCAAACACCAAACATGTAAAAAGGGCATGTAATGGTCACCTCCAAACTTGATTTCATAAGACAAAAATCAACACCGAAATCACCTTGTTCGTCAAGTTTTCAAAACAACTTAACAAGAATCAACATTGAAATCAGACACTAATGTCATTTTTAGGGGCGGTGGAAAGAGAAGAGGATGGGCCGGAAAGGGCCTCTACCTCATATTATTCTACTCCATGATACCACTCCGATGATTGCTCGCTCTTTTGGATTCGTGATTGCTTAGTCTTTTTGCTCGGCGCCATGCTCATCAAGTCTATTCTTCGTGGATGAATGAAAGTGAAAGTGAGAAGTCTAGGAAAGTAAAACAGTTCACTATAGAGGTAAAACAAAGGGTAAACTTTTGGAATGAAATTTAATAAAAGAAAGGGTGACAAAATAGGAACAACCCCATAGTTTAGGGACTATATGAGTAGTTTAATGAAGCCTTGTGGAATTAGCAATCAAGTTGATGTGGAAAGATGCCAATGACGTGGCGAGCCACGTCATTGGCTTTCTATTAATGTCTTTTGCTAGAAGGACTTGATTGGAAGGAAATAGATACTTTAAGAATGCAATTGAAATTTTTTAAACTTTAGTGACCAAAATAGGAACAACCGCATCGTTTAAGGACTATTTGGGTAGTTTACCATTTTTGGAATAATACAATGTACATTAGTGTATAAGACTATAGGGGATCGATTAATCATAATGAATTTACACTTATTTTTATTTTCATTTTTATCAAGTCAAAAAGTAATTTTGTATAAAAAAATTAATTAATACATGGAAACTTTCATCCTATCCAACCAAATTCATGGGCTCCCATGTGAACTTGTCCTATTCATTACATGGAGATTCAAATATGTATATATATATATAAACAATTAATAGAGAGAGAAATTGTCCTATTCATCAATATGTATATATAAATATAGAGAGAGGAATTGTTCTATTCATATATATATATATATATATATATCTGTGTGTGTGTGTGTGCTTGGCCTATTTGATAAATGCCTAAATGTATTATTTTATACATATACATTCATACTATTCATATGTATTTTGATGATTCGATGCCTTTGTGTGGTTTAATCATTTCTATTTGTGTTATAGACTAAAAAGAAGCCTAGGTGAGCCCAAGAACACGTTCAGAAAGAAATCTATACCAAAAATGGCATTTTAGGGCATCATACTGTAGCAATACTGTAGCAAGCACTGTGGCACAACAGGATGAAGAATTTATGAAGTCTTCAATTTCGTTGACCGACAATCTGACGGTCGTGAAAACACCCACAAACTGGCTGAAGAATGTGTAGTTATTGTAGTAGTTTTGTTGTAGCAATTACTATATCATTTCACTGTAGCACTTTACAGGAATTTTGGCAGAAATCCGGAGGCTCTCACGGGCATCCTTATGACCGTGAACCGGGCTCTGAAGCTCTCCTAAAAAGACCTTTAAAAATATTTTTAGGACAGAGAGGAATGATCTTCTTCTTCGGCCTATTGGGCTGCCACCCCACCTTTCTCGCGGTTGATTTTCAGCAATCTACCATGCAAAGCTTCACCAAGAGGGAGGCAAACATCGGAGGAGGAGATAGGGAGAAGATCCAAGGCATCAAAGCATCATTTGATGGGAGATCTCTTCAAACCTTCAGGATCTTCAACATCCAAGGAGATCTAAAGCTGAGGGAGTAGTTCTTGCTTCTTTTCTTGTTTATTTGTTCCTTGAAGTTGTATGAGTGTTCCTCTTTCATGATGGACTAACTTATTTGTGGTTTGGACATGATGAACTCTAGGGTTGCTTGTTTGTAATTTGGATGATCATCTTTGTTGATGCATTATTGGATATTGTATTTCTTTTATGGAATCTTGTAGTTTGTGATTCTTGCTATGTGTTCTTTGATGTTTTGGATTACATGAGAATTCTGTGGTTCAAATTCTAGGTTGTGCTAGGATGTTCAAGATGCACCCTTATATTAGACTCACATAGCTTGAAAGGAATACATGTACCAATACACCGAGGGATTCGGGTATTTGCTACCCCTCCAACCATTAGGGATGAACCTAGATGTGTGTTTGACCCTAATTAGAGATTTATTGACACTCAATGCAATCATAGGAGGATTTGGTTGGAAGAGATTCTGAACCAATACTTGTATGGGATTAGGGGTAATCACCGAAGGTTTCGAGATTACCTACTTTAGGAATCTCTTGGCCCAACTAGCATCATAATGTTTCATCCTAAGTTCAGGACCTAATGACAACCCTAGGGGGATTCACTGTCCAAATCACCCCTTCTTATATTTGACTCTCCCTTGATTGTAAATTATGTGTAGTAGTAGTCCGGATTTCATTTGAGTTATTTCTTTCTCTTTTTGTAATTACTGTTAATCATTCGAAGTGTTAGGCTAGAAAATAGATGAAAGAGAAGTAATAGTAGCTCCTTGGCCCCGTGGAATACGACCCCTGTGTTACACACAAGGTATTACTTGACGATCTCGTGCACTTGTGAGTGTTTACATCACTATTTATTACAAAAAGTTGGAGGAAGAAATTATTAGAGAGCGATAGACAGAGGGATGAAGAGAGAGTGTGGGCAACAATATTACAAAAGGTATGATGGAGAAATTATTAGAGAGTGATAGACAGAGAGATGAAGAGAGAGTGTGGGCAATAGTATCAGAAAATAGGGACAAAAGATGGGTAAATCTTTCAAGAGGTGACTGTGCTATGGGTATTTTTCATTTTGACCACTGTGTTTCAATTTGTATTTTTTTGGTCATCATTTATTAATTTCTTTCACTGAGCGGTCACTCGTGGATTTGGAGCCAATTTTGACTAATGTGTGATGAGTGAGAGCGCAACATGCTAAAGCGAGCACACTACTCCCCATCCACAAGTGCATAGGTCATCAAGTAATAACTATCATGCAAGCATAAGAGGGTCGTATTCCTTAAGGTCCTGAGATCTACTATTACTTCCTTTTGGGGATCACTATCTAGTCGATCGAAACAGTGTTGTTGATTGTAAAAATACAAACTAAAGAAAATAAAACTTGCGAGTAAATAAAATAAGCTAAACAACACAATCCTGAGCAAGAGAAAGGAGTAAAGAAGCCTAATAACAAGGAAGACCCTAGGTATGGATTTCCCTGGGATAAGACTAAGTACGGATGATAATAAACATATAAGGTTAGCTTGGTTTTGGTTCGCTAGACTAGGATGTTGACTACCCCGAAACCTCGTGGTGTAGCCCTAATCTAATACGGTTTCCTCCATCCGGAAGATACCCCTACGATGTCTTTAGGAACAGGGAGTCTTGACTAAGGTAATTCTAATGCTCGTTTTCGGCTAAAATTACCCTAACCTCTCGGGGAGCTACCAATACCCGGAACCTTCGGTGTATTAATAATGAAGCCCCCTTTAATCATCATAAGACCTAATACAAGCTAGCATCCCACCAAACAAGTATCATTCAAAAACAATTCTATGGAATCCATCCATTGTAGAACAAACAAGATAATAATAGATTAAAACCAACAACACAAGCCACAAATTCAATTAAAACAAATGAACATCATCCATATGAAGTCTTCTCCTAAGGTTCAGCAAGAGCCCGGTAGCCTTGGGAGTCTAGTTCAATATAGTAAACGGAGAAAACTTAAAATACATGTAAAGTATAACAAGAATGATTAATGAACTCCCTCGAAATGTCGGCTAGAAAATGGTGAAAGAACTCGTCGGATCCACGCCCTTGAGTTCGTTAATACTTTCCTTGACTCACCCCTTCTTCTCTCCTTTAATTCCTCTCCAAAATAGCCACCTTGGATGATAGATTTGTCTAGGTTTGCATGGAGGTGGATCGTGATGAAGCTCTCTCAAAGCCCTAACGATGAGCTTATATACTCATTCATATGTGCAGGCAAAATCGAGGTCGCATAAGTCTTTTTGGTCTTCAAAATGGCTCATCCCAAGCCTATGCGGGCTGGTGTGCGGTCGTACATAAGCCCATATAGCTTTCTGGCCAGTCTGTGTGAGCTGGTATGCGGCCTGCATAGTGCTCGCACAACCTTCTGTCTAGGCTAAGCAGGCTGCGCAGAGCCCACGCAGTGGCCGCATGACCTTCTCTCTAGGTTGTGCAGGCTATGTAAAGGCCATGCTGGGCTTCACTTATCTTAGTAAGGTTTGTCTGGATTTCGTCCGGAGCTCATGTAAACTTTGTTTCTTCATCAATTTCCTCCGAAACCACTCGAATACGGCTCATCCTCACATAAATTACCTCTCTATGTCCTGAGATAAAATAAATTCATAAAGTGCTTAAAATGACATCAGCATTAATCAAGGTGTATTTAGACACTTATCAATGTGGTAGCTGGAGATGCCAAGTCACATTATATTTAAGGGTTTTCACAACCCCACTGGGCTGGACACGTCAGTTTTGTGACACGTCAGCCTTCTTTTCTTTGAGATGGAAGTTTCTTACATGGATGATGACATGGTTAAGGGAATATGACACGGCGCAAGGATGTCATATCTAGTTAAGCTGAGCTATGAAAACGCTTTAATATAATGTGACATGGCATCTCCGGCTGCACGTCAATCAAAATTGGCCGAAAATCCACGAGTAACCATTTGGTGAAAAGAAATCAATATATAATAGCCAAAAGATATAAATTAAAACACAATGATCAAAATAAAATATAACCATAACACAGTGACCTCCTCAAAAATTTACCCAGATAAAAAGTTGTACTTGGGGGGTGGTTTCACAAATTAAGTTGAACACTTCTGATTCATTGTGTTATTATGTACTATTTGGATCATGATAGGATGAATAAAATGAGAATACTATGGCATCCAACTTTTTCACCGTATAACTATTCCTAAAGTTGTTCATCCTACCATTGCACTGCCCACTGTTGGTTGCATTGTTGAATGGTTATTATTGAAGTCACTATTCACAAAAATGAATAATCTGAAGTCATTGGATTCAAATCCAATGGCTAATAAAGGGACATCTATAGAATCATTATCTATAGACATCATTAGTAGATTGGTCCTCATATATATATATATATATATATATATATATATATATATATATATGAGTGTGAAGATAAAATACCCTAGAAAGCTAGTTAGTATATACGGAGATAATGCTTCTCATTCATTTGTTAGTGGATGGAAAAATTGCTCACAAATTGTAATATTTCCATTATTTGTGCGCAATGTACAGGGGGTGGAAGGAAAAATTAAAGCATATACATTTCCCAGGTGTATATCAAAATATCATCACATCTCTTGAAAGCTAGATTACTAGATCGTTGGGCTTATGTAGCTTCACAATTTAAGTTTCTATAATAATTATGGTAAAATAAAATTAAGATATTTTATTTTCCAAAATTAATTTAAATATGTTTAGAAATTTATTTTAATTATCTAGTGTCTTTCTAATGAAGAGTAGTTTTGAAGTGGAATTTATTAAATTTACAAAAGTGGTTTGATGAATTTAGTTTACTTAGATGGGCCGGCAAAATGTTTGAGTTCTGCGGACATAACTGAAAGTAAAAGATTTTCTTTATTTAAAAAAAAAACACTATACCAATATTGTGGGGAAATTGCATTATGAGTGGGGATATGAACTCTTCCTTCTTTCACAGAAGTGTAAGGGTTCATGACACCATAATTCCATCACGACTATTTATGATAGTATTGGCAAGTGCTTTAATGATTCTTGTCAAATTGAAACTGTTTTCTCATACCATTTTTCTAATCTTTGGAATTCTTCTGACTCCAAATCTCTTGAACTGGTTTTGGATGCTCTTCCTTCTGATCTACCCACTCTTTCTACTGATCAACAAATTTCTTTATTGAGGACAGTTACTAAAGATGAGATCTATACTACCCTCATTTCTCTCCCTGAATGTAGAGTTTTATAAATTTTTTTGAATGACATTGAGAAACATTTAGTGCCTGCCATTATTTACTTTTTTGAGAATGCTGTAATTCCTAGATATTGGCGTAGGACATATATTACTTTTATTCCTAAGAAAGAGCACCCTAAATATGCGTCTGATTTTCGCCTGATTTCTCTTTGTAATGTGGCTTATAAGATTGTTACTAAGATTCTTACTAATTGTATTAAAGATGTGATTGCTTGGTTAGTTGGTAAGGAGCAGTATGGATTTGTGCCTGGTCATTCTCATGTTGACAATATTATTGCGGTTTAGGAAATGATTCATTCTATTAATCAGGAGAGGACCATCCCCTCTAGGATGTTCCTCAAGGTGGCTATAGAAAAGGCCTATGACACCCTTAATTAGAATATCATTTTGGCTACTTTAATTAAAATGAATTTTCCTAGCACCTGGATTTCTTATTAAAGATCGAGTCTTGAAGCAACTTCCTACTCTATTCTTATCAATGGGAATCCTTCTTGTTGGTTTCGACCCTCTAGGGGTGTTAGACAAGGAGATCCGCTCTCTCCTTACACCTTCATCCTAGTGGCCCATTACCTTACTGCCATTTTAAATCATGCTAGAACTCTTGGGCTCATCCCCGGTTTCTCCAATAATTTGATTCATAACTTTAACCACCTTATGTATGCTAACGATCTTATCCAGATTTCAACTGCCTCTAGAAAAACTACTAGGAACATTGTTTTCTGCTTAAACCTTTATGCACAGCTCTCTGGTTAGTTTCCCAATCAGAATAAATCAGAGGTTTTCTTCCTCATTGGTTTAATAGACAGGTTTCAGTTAGAATCTGTAATATCCTCAATTTCAAACAAGGTAAAATCCCTTTCTCTTATTTAGGGGTTCTCATTTCTCCAAAGCGGCTTGCCTTATCCCATTTTGATTTCATGGTTAACCACCTTAATGCAGCTGTTGTTGATTGGGGCAAAGCCAAATTGTCTAAGGCTGGTAAATCAGTATTAATTAGCAATATCTTAATGGCAACCCTTATTTATTATCTTGCTGTCTACCCCATTCCTGACACTGTTCTTGCTAAGTTATCCAGGATTGCTAGGAAATTCTTGTGGGCAAACTATGACCATGGTAATGGCATGCGCTTGGTGAATTGGGATACCATTACTTCTAGCAAATTTGAGGGGGGATTAGGCATTAGAAATCTTCCTAAGGTTAAGCATTCCCTAATGGCCAAGAATCTTCTTAACTTTCTTAATAAGCATAACTTCTTTGGGTTAATATCCTCTACATGAAATATGGTGATCATAATTTATGGTCCATGAAGGCTCCTCCAAATTGTTCAGTTTTTTCAAAGGTTTATGCTATAATGCCAATGTTTTAAAATCTTACTTGTGGATTAATTGTCTTAACCCTGCAGTCACTTCTTTACTTTTCCACCCATGGATGTTTGATATTCCCATTGCTTACAAACATGTATTTCTCAATATTAATCTTAATGTTACTGATATCCAAGTGGAGGATCTGATTGATAATTCTTCTTGGAATATGGATGCTCTCAATCTTTTGTTTGGCAACAATTGGAACTCTCCTATCACAACATATGGTAAGATTAACTATGATGATGTCAATCATTGGGTCTAGGTACTAGATTCGCGAGGTAATAAGCTTTGTTCCAATATCTATAAGTTTTTAAATAGCAATCTTTGGGAGGATCAACAGTGGTGTGGTTGGTCTAACATTTGGAAACTCAATGTTGCTCCCAAAGCCAAAACCTTTATCTAGTTTCTGATGCATGGTAAAATTAAGACATATGAATATTTATATCTCTTAAATCTTGGTCCTCCTGACCCCTGTGTGGTTTGTGGCCTGGTTTTGGAAACTTCTGATCATCTTTTTAGACATTGTCATATTAGTGCTAGGATATGGAGGACGGTGGAATTTCTTGCTAATATTAAGACCAATCTTGTGTGTCTTATTGCCAGTGGTGAATGGCTAAATTTTCATGCCCATGGAAACTCAAAATTTTTGCCTTCTATCATTGAAACAATTTTGTGGCAGATTTGGATAAGCAGGTGTAACCGTGTTTTTTGGTACGAAATTCCTGAAATTTTTAAAATTGCAAATTTGGTTGTACTTCATGTCAAAGAATTTTCCATTTGTTATGTCAATCACAAGATGCAGAATTATCTCATGCAAAATAGACCAAATCCTGGAAATATGGTGTTTTCGCTACAGCTGCTTGGAATGGAGCAACATGTAAAGGAGGGTCTGGTTTTATACTAATTGATACTAATGCTAATGTTTGTTGTGCAGTGTTTGTGTTTAAGTAATATGGTCGGCAAATTGGAAATGGAACCGAGGGCTTTAAACTTGGCTCTACATCACACCAATAACTCAAGGGAGAAGTGCTCTAACATTTATATCAGCTCGGATGAACTTTGGAAGGTGATACATCACTCGGAGGAACTCGTTTTTGGCGCCAAGATGATTCTCTCGGCAAACTTGCTGGGCAGCTTTATTGCATCGCTAAATCAACCCCGAATCGAGCTCATCCCTCATCATTGGAATCGTATTGCTGCAATTCGGCTGGTCATGGGATCCATGCGACTCATTTGTCTCTATTTCACATGGGCATGGAGAAACCAAGTTTCCGATGAAGTTGATCTACCAATCTGGCTTTTTCTTGTTAATTGTTACTCCTTTATTTATTTCTAGTCCCCCTGATGTCTAGAGTTGTGTTTTTCTTTGTTTCTTAGGTCTTGTTCTTTTGGTTTAGTTTATCTCTCGTTCTATTGTTTGAACCTTTTATTTGCTTTAATAATAATTAGCTACCCCTAGTAACTCTTTTCCCAAAAAACAAATATTGTGGGGAATGCTTATGATGTGCCTATGTTTAGCCGCAATAAATATAGATTTTTTTTTTTTGATAATTTGTAAATACTATATTTTTAAAAACATATTATGCTATAATTTCAATTTGTCAAGAGCCATTTGGATTTTTGGAATCAATAAATATTATCAATAATTAAAAAATAAAATAAAATAAGTAATGCATGCATAGAGCATTAAAGAAAGACAAACATGTGCTGCTATTCTGTGTTGGCATTGAGTGAGTAATCTCTCTCCTAACCTTGTTTGATTGAGATATTTTTGACTTTGTGGCATATTGTATACTTTCATTTAATCTTTAATATAAACATGTTATAACAACAACATGCTATATGTGTTTTTTTAATTTTTGAGAGGGACATGATTAAGAGCGGGATTTGCCATGTGTTATTCTTTTTTTTTTTGAATAATAGACGACAAGCGCCTTTTTTTTTATGAATATAAACAGTACTGGAACCCGGATGTACAGTATGAGAATAGTATAGGAATCCCGGGTGAACAGTGTATAAACAGTACGGGGAACAGTACTGTTGGGGGAGAGATTTGAACCCATGACCTCCCCCTTACACTTTGATGTCATACCATTAGGCTATCCAATGGTTGACCCATGACCCATGTGTTATTCTTGCAACGACAAAGAGAGGGGTTATATATATTTTTAATAAGAGAAATAGGCGAGGAAGAATAATTACTCTAAGGAGTTGCTAGCCGAACATGCCACACAAAAAAACACTAAATCAAGACTTTTGCCACACTGTCAGGGCTCTCAAATTACCAGGAAAAAGAAAGAGAAATGAATTTGGATTATTTATGTCTTCTTATAGAATCGCTATTAGTGTCGATTCATATTCTTTTTGTAATTTTAGATGTTAAAAGCAGATATATAAGAATAATGCGAGTGGGCCAATATTAGTTACTTGCTTTCAAAAATTGATTTAATTCATAAAGCTTTTTAGCATGCTTTTTCATTTTTAAAGCATAAAAAACTATTTGGGCAAATCACATGATAGGCATCTTGAGATGCACCTGTTTCATTATAGATATATTTTTAAAAATTTAAAACAATAAATAAATAAAAATAATATAGCATGAAATCTAGAAACTCGAAAATCTATCTTTATGTTAGAAGTGGATTCATTTAAGGTGCTGTTTGTTTGGGTGTATTTTCAATTACATGTAATTGAAAATACGACACTTTTAAAAAACTGATGTTTGTTTAGATGTAGTTGCAAATCTAGATGTAATTGCAAATAACCCCAAATCCATTGTCAGCTGTGTTTTGAATTACGGTGAAATCCACCGTAATACTAAATCCAGTGTAATTGAAAAAGCATCTCCAGCCTTGTTTGCTCACTTTTTTGTAAAACCCACCTCTTTCTTCATCATTGTTGGTCTTTCCCCTGTCGCCTCGCCGGAACCACAGCAGTAAAAATACAATAGCGATCGCCCGTGAAGGACGCCCCAGCCCGTCTTGGTTTTCTCCTGTTCGTCGCCGGAACCGCAGTAGCAACAACAGCAAAACTAAGGAATAGATCGGCCATCACCTGTCGCGTTGCCGAAACCCGCAACAGCAACAACAACAAAAATAAGGAGGAGATTGGATGTGAAGAACGCCCCAGCTCATCTTGCTCTTCTCCTCTTCGTCGCTAGAACTGCAGCAGCAACATCAGTAGAACAAAGGCTAGATCGCGTCGCCATCGTGTATTTTCTGGTTTGTCTTCTTAGATCTTGTTTAACTAACACCCATTTAATTGCAAAATCTAAACCATTCCAGTGGATTTAGTATTATGGAATGGTTCAGATGCTTGTTGACATGAGAATGTTCTCAGAATCATTCAGTCTTATTATAAACTATAATAATATGCATTTAGGGTTATTATCCTAGTTAATGAATTGATTGGATGGAAAAACAAGAAAACAAGTAACTAATTTTCTTGTTTTCCATCCATTCAATTCATTAATTCCTCTACTGTTTGTAGTGTGTGTGCTAGTGTGCTTGTGTTTCCCTTAAATCAAAGTTCTTCATGATTAACAAGTGATTAAATATTTTCTTTGTTTTAGTTATTTGTGCTTTTCATATGTGCATGATTTTTTTTCAATCAGTGATGAGGAATCCAGCGTGACCATATAAGTCCATGCTGTGCAAGCACATCTTGCTTCCATAAAAGACATATACTACAACAAAACTAATTCAATCTATATAATAAACATTGATGAGAATTTACTGTGTAACTCGCATGAATTTTTATCTTTCTAATTGATAACTTATAAACAATGGATTCATGCATGATATGCAATTATAACATCTTTCTATTTTTTTAAGGACGGAGCACTTGAATGAATTCCGCATGTTCATTGCATCCGATCGACATTTGAATGTCATTATTCAAGCTTTTGATACATGTGTCTGCAATATTCTATCCTCTTTGATCCGTTTCTACTATTTTTCAATATATATATATATATATATATATAAATTAACCGATTGTTGGCATTGTAGAAATAAATCATAATTGCTGCATGCAGAGGGGTTTAAGTCAATGCCAAAGAAAACAAATTCAAATGAAGTTGAAAATCATACACTTACAGTGATGCTATCTGTGGAATAAAGTAGAGTGAGCAACATATATTTGACTAATAACAAAATTTTGCAACTCATTTCATTGAAAAAGTTTTGATATCATGATGTAAATGAATCAAGTTTTGCATTGGAGACATTATTATCATACAATAGGAATGAAATTCCGTAGACTTGATATGCAGATAGTATATACTCAAAATCGAAAAGCAGCTGTGCTTTAGCTAACAAAAGAGGGTAATAGTTTTTTTTTGCTATCTTGATGCATTGGCATGAATGAATGAACAAAGATGAGTGCACCAATGGGTATTTTTTTTCCCATTGATCGTAATATGATTCTGAGAACTCTCTAGTGCTAATGTTGTTTGGTTTAACTGCAATGTCTTACTACCTATAAATCTGCCTATTAGAGAAAGAGAGAGTAAGAGAGAGAAAGAGTGGTTAATTTGAAGATATATGGAGACACACATATATATATGACCGAGTGGTTAATCTGAAGATATATGGAAAGACACACATATATATATGTATGAATAATTTGAAAATATATGGACAGACACACAAGTATGCTTTGATGTGTGGTCCATATATGTTCAAGCATTCAATTCCCTTATCTTTTATTATTTTTGAGAACACATCTTTTATTTTAAATATTCTGATGGGCTATCTATAAAATGCGGGTATATGCAGATTGCTTTCTTGGTGCATATATAGATACATATCTTTCATTACTTCTTCGGTGCAGGTAATAATTAAATTGATGTTTAGAATTGAATACATTAGAAGAATGTTATATATGTTTATATAGTTTAATTTGTTTTCAAGCAATAATTAATCTCTATGTTTATACATTGATCCTGCTAATTACTTGAACATATATGAACATATATGGACACACACACACACACACACATATATATATATATGTCATCGAGTGCTTAATATGAAGAAGATTACAGCTATTTGTTGGTGCATATCCTTTCTTGAATATTAACTAACAACCACTAACTATTATTTTAGATGGATGATCACAATGGAAATGATGAATTATACCTATTACAAATAATGGTTTTGGCCGTGGCCTACCCCGTGATGTTACATGTGCGCAACAAATGACGTCGAATATCTAGAGAACCATCCCATGAGAAACTACAAATAAGGGAAACATATTTGTCTAGGTTAGTAAATGGGAATGATGCCACCAGTATAAACATGGTTCGAATGGACAAATTTAGATTTTTTTAATCTTTGCACGATACTACGTGCAAAAGGTTACGTGTGTGATACATTACACATGACTGTAGAGGAACAATTGCTTATGTTTCTGCATACTATTGGTCATAATCAGCGCAATCGTGTTATTGCCCACAATTTTCTGAGGTCAAGTGAAACAGTTAGTAGATACTTCCACCATGTCTTATTTGCTATCGGTGAATTACAACATGACTACATATGGCCACCAAGTATGCAAACACATCCATACATAGTAGCGAGGAGGACATTATACCCTTACTTTAAGGTATCCTTAAATTAGATGTTGCATATAATTTTTTTACGATTAATTCTAACATAATACACTCGATGCTAGGACTGCATCAGGGCCTTGGATGGAACACACATTCATGCTTCTGTCCCTGCATCTAATGTTGCAGCATTTTGAGGAAGAAAATCATACCCAACCCAAAATGTCCTTGCAGCTGTAGATTTTAGCTTGCGTTTCACTTATGTTCTAGCTAGTTGGGAAGGTTCAGCACACGATGCTTTAGTGCTTCGTGATGCTCTTGAACGACCTAATGGACTAAGGGTCCCTGAAGGAACATAGAGTCATCTTTTTTTAATAAAAAAAAAAATTCCCCCTAAATAATAATCTTATTCTTATAATTTTCTTATTAGGAAAGTATTATCTTGTTAATGTGGGATATGCTACTCTTCCGGGTTTCATACCCCCCTATAGAGGGGTTAGCTATCACTTGAAGGACTTTGGCTCAAGGACTCCTCAAAATGCTAAAGAGCTTTTTAACTTGCGGCATTCATCTGCTCGTACCTCTGTTGAGCGTGCCTTTGGTTCTTTAAAAGGGTGCTTCAAAATTTTATCTTCTAGGCCTTTTTTCCCATTTAAGGCACAAGCAGAGCTTGTGTTGGCATGTTGTATTTTACACAATGACATCATTAGTGGTGGTGAGGATGAATTCATTCCATCTGAGGAAGATTGGATACCACAACGGAATTCACAAAGAACTGCTAGGGAGCAAAGAGAAGAAGCACAAGAGTAGGCTGCTCGTTGTGATGAAATTGCAGCTGAAATGTGGTCCAACAACTAGATACTTTCCAAGTTAATTTCGATGAACTAATGTAGTATTGTCTTGAAAATGCAATTTGTTTTGTTAATAAGTGATAACCCTTGACTTAAATATGTTTGTTACTTTAATTTTGATATGTTATTGTATGATAACTTTTGACTTATATGTATTCGTTATTTTTATTTTATTATGTTATTGTATGGTAACATTTGACTTGCATGAATAAGTAGAATGGAGCGACACAATGAGTCTGAATGCAGCCACGCCTCGTTAGTTAAGAAATCCACATCAAGGCCATCAGGGACCAAGAGATGGACACCGGCTGAGAGTCGCTATTTCATATGATTCATGGCCAACCAAGTTGAACAAAGGCTAAAGGTAGACAAAGGCTTCAAACCACAAGCAATTCAAGGTGCAATTTGAGCTATGAAGGATATGTTTGGGGTGATAGTCATAGAGGGCAACGTGGGAAATCATTTGAGGACAATATGGAAGCAGTGGGCAAGGATTACAAAATTAAAAGAAATGAGTGGTGTAGGTTGGGACAACAACCTTAAAGTCATTATCATGGGTGAGGCTGAATACAGAGACTACAATCAGGTATTTCTTTTCTAAGATGAAATAGTTTTTTGGTAATAAATTGTAATGCTTGGAAATTGTATTGTGCAGGTCCATGTACAAGATGAACCATATCTGAATAAGCTAATAGAGGATTATGACCTATTGGAGATTATATGTGGCAATGATCAAGCACGTGGTCATTATGCCATTCAAAATGATGGAACCCAAATTGGCACAAATATGGACTTTGAGACGGCACCAGGACCAAGATCCCCGGATGACAATTTTGTTGATTTGTTATTCAGAGATGAAGACGCACATAATGCCTCCCCATTTGTTAATACTCAAGCTGGCGCTTCTGAACATACATCAGCGACTAGTCCCCAGAGAAAGAAAGGTAAAAGCAAACGCAAAGCAAACACTGACGATGAGTCAATTCGCAAGTTAGCGACCACCATAAACAAAGTATTTGAATCGGTTAGATCGAGCCAATCACTTACCTTTACAAAAGAACTTTCAGAAGAATGCATGAAGCTGAAAGAATATGGCTACTCTACACGACAAATTCGGAGGGTATATGAGCATTTGATGATGGATGATGCACGAGCTCGAATGTTCTTTAGCATGGCTGAAGAAATGCGCGAGGATTGGTTGGAGCAATTTTTTGAATCATTTGGTTGATATTCTTGAGTTGTGGGGATGGTAAGGAATTATGTTTTTTTTTCATTGCAAAATTTACTTGAACATGAAACCTAAGGTGTGTTAATTTGTTTGAATTTGTGGACTTCTTGAACTTATGTTTGTATTTTTTGACGTTTATGTGTATTTGAAGACTTTTATATGTATGTTTGCAAGAGTTTTTATATGGAATTTACATGGAGAATTATATGTATTTATTGGACTTATATGAGTTGTTGTTTAAAATTAATATGTGTTTTTGATTTGCTTTCATATGTTATTGTCTTAAGGTAATTGTTTGTATTTAATAAATTTTTGTAATTCATAGTGATGTTGTTTCAAAAATTATAGATTGTCATGCTTGATTTGGTACTAGTTTACTTAAAAGAGAATGAGTTGCAAATGCATCACTCATTATTTGATCAAATTATACCAATAACAATTGGAAATAGATAAAATATCCATGCAAATGTTTAGAAAGCATATATGAAAAATTTTATACTTACTTTTTAAGATTAATAATAATTGGTTCTTAGGCTTGTGTTAATAGTTAAAAATTAATTGAAATAATTCCAACAATAATAATTAAAATTCCATACTATTATAAACTATAATAATATATTCACAAATTAATTTAATAATAAAATTATGATTTTCTTAATGTTACGATTTTTTATTTTATATATATATTAAAAAAAAATGAGATGTTAAACATGTGAGGGGTAATCTCACCATGGTGATCATATACCTCAAATACATCAAACCAAACACATTTTTTACAAATTCAGATTTACAAATCCTTCAAACAAAACACAAAACTCTAAAATCCTACATTCCAGATACATCCAAACAAACACTGGATTTGTTATTTCACTGCATTTTCAATTACAGGATTTACAATTACACTGTAATATGAAATCCACTGTCTTTTCAATTACTGCTAACCAAACGCTTAAGTGGCTCTCTAGACCCCATGCCAAGCATCTGTACTTTTCTTTTTTTTCTAAATATATTTTTTATTTTAGTTACTAGCTTAATTATTTACAGTATTACCGTTAAGAAGCAACAAAATTATATACTTCTCTTCTCCAAATAAAATTTAAAAAGGGAGATATTTGAGAGATAAAATAAAGTGTATATATATTTAAACTACTTAAAATTTTGACCATTAGTCATAAGTAACTATTAACAGGAACGGAACCAAGGGGGGGCTAGCAAGGGCTTCAGCGCCCCCTCGTCCAGGCCGGCAGCGCCTCCTCTAGACCTCCGCAGCTCCGCTCCTCGGCCACCAACTTGGACAAATGGGACGATGGGAGAGCGTGGGCAAGGGGCGGCGTCCCCTGCTGGGCCGCTCTCCCCTTTACTCCCTCTCTCTCTCTCTCTCTCTCCACCCCTTCGCCCCGGCCGACCCCTCTCACCTTTTTTTCCTTCTCTCTCTCTCTCTCTCTATCTCTCTCTCTCTCTCTATATATATATATATATCTTCATAGATTTTTTTATTTTTATTTTTTTAAATATCTCTCTCTATCTTTAATTCTTCATAGATTTTTTTATTTTTTAAATATCTCTCTTTATCACTATATCTTCATAGAATTTTTATTTTTTATTTTTTGTAAATATTTTTTTTAGGTTTTTATTTTTATTTAAAAACAAATCATTTTTTTTACATATTAATAGCTATACTCTAAAATATAATAATATTTTTGAAAATATTTACAAAAATTATTATTTAATCTATGGATATGTTATAAATTACTTTAAAAAACCAATTAATTTATATAATATATAAAATTATATTATTAGTAGAATTTTTTAAAATTATTGTTTGACACTTAATTTTTATAAACTAAAATGCAATTAACATTTAAATAAATTTAAAAAATTATAAAAATTTTATTAATTGAATTTATGGGTGAAATAAATAGAACATGAATGATAAACTTCATTTTTATAAATATGCCTACAATGTGTTCGATTAAATGCTTTAATGAGTTAAAATGTTGAAAATATCAAATATCAAATATTAATATGTATCATAAATTCATAATGTATATATGTATAACTAAATAATGTTTAGTGTTAAATCTATATAGCAAAATGCATGATTGTCTATATTGAGAAAGAGGTTTTTGCAACTATTGACAATGAGGCGATTCTACAATGTTTTCGAAAAATGCAAACTCATCGTATTCAATTACCTCCTCTGAGTAGCATGCGTCACACAGATGATAGTTCTAGCTCGAGTGTGCGTAGATAAACGTTTTATGTTTTTTGTAATTGATTTAATTAAATGTCACAATATCGCACTATTTTGTATCGAATACAATTGTTATGTTGACTGAAATAGTTTTTTGACATTTTACCCTCAGCCCCCCCTTCCCCCCATGAATAAGTCCTGGTTCCGTCCCTGACTATTATATATGTGAATCCCCTCAACACTATAAGGCATGGTTGAGTAGGAGAGCATTGGATGTTGAAATCATCTCCACCTTTTCGCTTACCCATGCAAATCCGTAAGTCTTTCTCGTTAGTTTGAAGTCTAGTGAAGATGATGAAGTTAAGACAACGGAGTTTACTCAAAAACAACAAAACACTCACTACTTAAAAAAGTGAACTACTCATGACCAAGGACTGAATCACAGCTAAGAAAGTAAACAACACACAATAGATAAGCACCCATTGTTGGGTGACACATCAAACAGACAAGACCTTTGCTTTTCTCCATGCATGCATGCACAGATGTAGCTCACAAACACTGTGAAGTCAACTCTCCATAGACTAAGCTTCTGAATACTCCTCAACATGCTCCCTCATTCAGAAGCTTCTTACACCAAGAAGGTCACTGAAGTACTCATGCTTGAGTATAGGAAGCGCTTTTGTCAGGATGTTTGTTGCTTTCTCGTTTGTACTACAATGGATCAGTTGAATAACTCCTTCATTTACAAGCTCTCTAATGAAATGATAGCGTGTGTCTATGTGCTTGGTTCTCCCATGAATAGAGGGGTTTCTTGCAATGTAAATTGTGGATTTGTTGTCACAATACAGAATGGTTGCACAGTCATGCTTAACACCAATGTCACCCAATAATCTTGGGAGCCAAACACCTTGGGAGCCTGCTGATGTGGCCTTAATATATTTGGCTTCAGCACTTGATAATGAAGTGACATCTTGTTTCTTAGAGTACCATGCAATTGCACTGGACCCCAAGCTAAAAGCCCATCCTATTGTGCTTTTGCGATCATTTAGTGACCCACCCTAGTCACTATCGACATGTCTGATTAACTTAAAATCATCCACATGCTCATACATAACCCCACAGCTAATGGACCCAAATACATAGTGTAGGATGCACGTTACAGTGCCCACATGATGCTTGGATGGATTTTGCATAAAGCTGGACACCAAGCTGATTACAAACATAATATTTGGGCGGGCGTATGTTAGATATAGCAAATCTCCCACTATTCTCCAATAGATTGTTTCATCAGCCTTCCCTATACCATCATCTAGTTGGAGCTTCTCATAGGTGTTCAACAACAGCGTGGGATAACTCTTGCACTTTGTCATCCCACACTTCTTCAATAGCTCTTCAATATAGCATAAATAAGCACCCTACCTTCCAATTGTTGCACTCCTAACCCAGGAAAATAATGAAGTGAACCCAAATTGGTCATCTCAAAGGTTTGCATCAGATTATCCCTGAATTCTTTGAGCATAAACAATAATGAGCTCATATAGGTGATGTTTTCTACATTAAGACACACTAGTAACACTTTAGTGCTACACTTCTTCTTCTCGTACAGGCTTGGTTCATTGTTGCTCCTTTGAAGCCCAAGTTGATGAAATGTTGATCAATCTTGCTATACCACACTCTTCAAGTAACTCACAGTTGAGGAAGGTCGACTTCCCATCAAGTTGAAACACCTCCCCCTTTGAGCAGCAACTATCATGAAGATCCTAATTGTCTCCATCTGTGAAAATGGTGAGAAGACCTTTTTGTAGTCAATGTCTTTCCTCTATCAGTATCCTTTTGCAACAAGGCGTACCTTCCGCTTATGAAGTGATCCATCCACATGGTATTTGGATTTGAAAACCCATTTCAACCCTATGGCATTTTCCCCATCTGGTAGATGAGTGACCTTCCATGTATCATTCTTTTAGATGGCTTGCAACTCTTCCTCCATTGCATCCTTCCATTCAACTATCTTTTAGGACTCTTCAAAAGTATTAGGATTAGCTGCAGTGTGTGCAAGAGAGCATGAGTTATGGATCTCATGCAGAGTTCTATATTTCAGTGGCGATGCATCTCAACGTTCTGCAGGACCGGACTCTGGAACTCTAGGAGTATTTGCTATATTGATGGTTGCTCTTCAGTCTCTACTGCCTCAGGCATTATTGAACTGGTTACTTCTTCTCCAGCTTCCCACTTCCAGGCTTTTTCTTCATGAAATGTGACTTCTCTAGCACTTTGCTAAAGTGAGGAATGAAAAGCTGATAAGTTTTTGATTCGTCACTATAGGCAATGAACACGAGTTTCTCCATCTTTGAATCAAGCTTCCTTCTTGGTGTGGGTTAGTGAGAGCAAATGCGGTATAGTTGAAGACTCACAGATGTGTAACAGAAGGTCGCATACCTGTTAGTGCTTCATATAGTGTCTAGCCTTCTACAGCTAGTGTTGATGCACAGTTGAGAAAATAGATTGCAGTGGCTCTCCACATAGATACTTAGGGACATTCATCTCTACCATCATACAACAAGCCATCTCAACGATTATCCTATTCTTGCGATCAGCTAACCCGTCCTATCCAGTGTGTAAGGAGAAGTCAATTGTCTTCTGATGCCACATTTTTCACAATAGGCCTTAAACTCCCTCGATAGGAATTCACCACCTCTATCTGTCTTTAGTATCTTCAGCTAATATTCATATTACTTCTCTGTCATCTGTTTGAAAATCTTAAACTTCTCTAGAACTTGGTCCATGTAGACAACTCTCACATGGTGCTGGTAACGTGATCTATGGCAATCAATCCACAAGGTTACTTCGTGATCATATTTGCACGTTATTATGGCTGAGGTGTCCATACTTGAAGTGCCATAGTGACACACCCCTTGCGAATGCGAACCGCAAGTGCACGGGTTGTCAAAGTAATAAAGTACCCTAGTGAGTGGGTAGTCGTATCCATAGGGAATAGTGCTCAGAAACACAATAATTGCTATTTAACTATAGTGAAGATGATTCAAGAGTCGTAAGAACAATATCAATGCAAATAAAAGTAAGAGAAGAAAGGAAAGTGCAATAGGGATATAAGGAGAGGCAATCGATAGAAAATGGGGCACCCGGGCATTGCTCACCCTAGGACTATTGTTTCAAGTGCAAGACCAATCATTATGTCTCCTAACTGATGTCTAATGAGTCCTAAAAATCCTAAAACACATGGTCCCAAACCTAAGGTTAACCGTGACTAACCCTTACACTATGCCCGGTGGAAAGGGATACTCTCGACACCTCACACTGTGTGGGATTGCATGAAGATTTGGGAACTCCTAGTGATAAACCCTATTCCCTAATATAGATCTAACCCTTTGGTCCAGGCGAAAGATTATTAGTCACAATTAAGCCCCAGCACTAAGGATTACTTCAACACTTAATTCTATTGCTCACAAAATTAAGCCCCAGTGGAGTTTGTCTCTTAGCACTTCACTCTATTATGACCACAAAAAACTCTTGAAACGTGGAGGTAGGATAAATCACATCGGAAGGAAAAGGGGGCGTTCCGCTACCTCTCGACTCATCCTCTCGACCCTCTCCAACCTAGCTTTGTCTAACCCTCATGGTGTGTCACTTATCCACAAGGATTACAAAGATAGATTCTCAATCCTTGTGTCACTCCAAAGAAAAATCAATTCAACAAGCATTCAAGGTTGGAACACAATTAAAAACATCAATTAAAGAAACAAAATGAAAGATCAATGAAACAAAATCATCCTAGGGTTTACAAGTTTGAGCACCTACTAGGGGTTTAGCTCTCCGTGGAGCAAGATACAATCAATAATGAAATCAAATGTAAAATCATGCAATCCATAAGTAAAACCCCCTCGGAATTTGTATCGATGATCTTATGGAGTTGCTTTGTCTTCACCAAGGGTTCCCTCGGCAAGCTTAGGGCACACCTCGCTGAATCGATGCCAACGAAAGCTCCCCCAATAACTATCTTCCGAAGGAACACAATTTTTGATGGTCGTAGAACCACTACAAAGACCTAACCAAAGCCTCTCTAAACCCTAGCTGTGAACGCCTCCATAGATAGGGAAAAGATGAGAAAAAGATTGGAAAAGAATCCCAAATCGCGGCTTTTATAGGGGCTAGAATCGGGTATCCACACGGACGTGCGGAATTTCCACACGCCCGTGTGCATTTCCAGAAGTTAATTTCATGCGAGCTGTAAACAGTAGCTGCTACAGTACTTTTACTGCATTGCTTCACCAAAATACTCCCGAATCCACACTTTTCATCAAGCCTACATGAATGGGTATACATCCATGCGATAGATCGCGTTGCGTCTTCAACTAACCCACATTGACAAAGATCTTGCTAGTATTGCACAAGTCGAAACACATGAGTGTAACTGCCTTTGTGCCCCTCCAATTTGTATAATTTCTTGAAGGCAATGGAGATTGGCACACACACCCAAATGTCTTTGATCACAACTTGTGTCTTCACATTTGTTCACTCTACTTTTGGTTCCTTTCTTCCACAATTATCTCCACAACCTTATATGCACAAAAGAACACAAATACACATGAATAAGCGATAAAATCTGAGAAAAGTAATGCTCAATGTAAGAAAATAATACTTCATATCACTAATACACAAGCACTTATCACATAGTTCAGATGCTTTCTTAAGTACCAAGTGCGACGATTGATGCACTCACCATCTTTTACCCACAACTAAAGGAAATAAGATATGAGTCGGTATTTTTCACCCCGGACGTGAACTATATCGACTTTCTGGGTCTTTGATAACACATCCACCTTTAGCAAACAACACTATATAGCCTGAGTTGAGGAGATGGCCAACTCTTAGCAGGTTATACACCATACGTGGTACATATTGCACCTAATTTAAGGTCCTCACCTTCCCCGATCCTGACCGAGAATTAATAGACCCAACGCCAGCCACTTGGATCACATTATTGTCACCAATTCTCACTATCTCTTGTACCATTTCATTGAGGTCTTGGAATAGCTCACAGATGCTCATTATATGGTTTGAGCATCTGCTATCAATGAGTCAGACATTCCCTTGTTCTTTAGCAGGATCACCATTAACCATGAAGAGGAAACATTCCTCGACTTCTTTAACTAAGTTTGTAGACTTCTTGTTGAACCAACAGTGAGCTTTTTTATGGCCATATCTTTTACAGTGGTGGTACTATATGTTTGGCATGTGAGCTCTGTACGTATCATAGTTTAGTTTAGTTTCACTTTGAGCTTCATCTATCTCAAGGCTCCATCCTCTTCCTCGTCCACGACCTTGACCTCTGAAGATAGGTTGTCCACTACCTTTACAACTGAGTCTACTCTCACTCCCCGAGGCACCATCTTTGGAGACCACATGGAACACCTTCTCTTCCATCTTTTCTTCAGTCATGTTAAGTCATACTTCATGTACCAGCAAAGATCCACATAGTTCTTCAACCGAGAGTGTTTTTAGATCCTTTGCTTCAATGTTGGAAGATGCAACATGGTTAAACTTGGTTGTGAGGCTTCTCAAGATCTTTGCAACTACCATTTAGTTAGATGGCATCTCATCGAGTACACAAATCTAATAAACAAACACCAGTATTCTGTTTACAAAGTTTTGTTTAGTCTCTCTGGCATTCATTCTTATTGTCTCAAACTCCTGTCAAAAAATCTAAAGCTTCATTGTGATCACCTTCAAGCTCCCATGATATTCAGTCTTCAACAACTCCCATGAGTTCTTAGCGGTTGTGGCTTTAGTAATGCGAGTAACTTCTCATCTAATACCTCCTGAATGAGATGCAAAGCTTTTGCATATTTCTTCATAACCACATTCATCTTGTTTTCATTTGCAGTTTCTTTAAAACCTTTTTTTACAAGGTTCTACAGGTCTTTTGATCTGAGCAATATTTTAAGGCATCAAAGCTTGTAGCTTTCTCCTCGTAGCATCAAAATGTGAAAGGAGGACCCCACACTAGTGTTTCCCTCCATAGCTCTGATATTAGTGTTAGTTTGAAGTGCAGTGAAAAGGATGAAGTTAAGACAATAGAGTTTACTCAAAAACAACAAAACACTTGCTACATCAT
The DNA here is from genome assembly GCF_009730915.1 of Dioscorea cayenensis subsp. rotundata. Lineage (NCBI taxonomy): Eukaryota > Viridiplantae > Streptophyta > Magnoliopsida > Dioscoreales > Dioscoreaceae > Dioscorea > Dioscorea cayenensis. The sequence continues at coordinate 67,611 of NW_024087789.1, forward strand.
TACAACAAAAGACTCACTAAAACTAAGTAAGCTATTCATTATTTATTCTCTGATGTGAATGAACCAAAAAGTTTAGTGATCAATCCAAAACAAACTCAAAGAAAGCACAGAGAAAGCATAATTAGAGAAAAAAAACACAAATAGTACACACTAATTTCATTCATTCTACATCTCACACATTTTCCTTCTTTCTTACAGGCATATATATATATATATATATATATAAAGCTAACCATGAAAAGACCATAATACCCATAACTTAACACAGAACACCCACTAACATGCCTCGAACTTATACCATATCTAAAGATCTAGCCATCTCATCCATCCATTTCTCTCACTCTCTCTCATTCACAATTCAACTAACCAAACAATATCAAACTCCAATAACTATAAAGATACATCAATAGAAAACACAAGCAAATATAAACACACATCTTCAGCTTTAGCTCACTGACAACAGCAACACCTTCAATCTCTAATCTCCATCTCCAACTTCATTCCAACAGCAACATCTTCAATTATGCAACAAGCTCTCCCTTGATTGAAAACTACAAACACCCAAACATTCTCTAAATTTATAGAACTGTTGCACACTTACACACTTTGTAAATACATCATCTTGTTGATCAGTAGAATTGCAATAATGTAAACTCGCCACTTTGTTGTTAACCAATTCTCCGATGTAATGAAACTTCACATCAATGTGTTTAGATCTACCCTAAAGAGTCAGATTTTTGGCTATTAAAATACAAGACTTATTATCACACCATATAGGTATAGCCTCTTCACTTTGAACACCGAAATCAACCAACACTTTCTTAAATACAAAAGGTCTTGAGTGAGCTAAATACAAAAGTTTACCAATTAAGCACCTATAATATGTTACATTTGCTTCTTCAAACTGTCCAAGTAACTGTTATTTAGTATTTGGACTTAAAGGAACAGAGAGTACCTTGCATCCTTGCATATTGTAGGCCTTCAATAGCTCTTCTGCATACTTCTTCTATGACAAATGTATCCCATACATATCTTGCTTGATCTCAAAGCCTAAGAATTATTTCATAAGTCCTAAATCATTCATGACAAAAAAATTTTTCGTCTCTAGATTGAATTGTTCAGCCATCTTCAAAGATGGTCCCATATAAATTAGATAATCTACATACACACATACCAACAGAATTCTACCATTAGTTAAGGTTTTTTATATAAATTATGTTTTGTTTGACTTCTCTGAAAATTCTGTGACTGAAACCATGAGTCCTATTCTGCATACCAAGCTCTTGGAGATTGTTTTAAACCATACAAGGCTTTAATCAGTTTATATACCATCTTCTCTTTTCCTGAAATCTCAAATCCCCTTGGCTAAGACACAAAAACTTCTTCCTCAATAGTTCCATTCAAAAAAAGCCGATTTTACATCCAATTGAAAAACTACCCATTGTCTATATGCAGCAATAGCTAAAAACATTCTCATTGTATCCAATTGTGTGACTGGAGAAAACACATCTTCATAATCAATTCCATATTCTTGCATATATTTTTTAGCCACTAACCTTGCTTTTTATTTATCAAGAGTCTCATCTACCTTGTATTTCATTTTGTAAATCCACTTAACTCCAATCACCTTTTTCTCAGGTGGTTGTACAGTCAATTTCCATGTTCCATTCCTCTAAATTGCATCAATTTCTGTAGCCATAGCCTTTTGCCAGTGTTTTGATTTTTCTACTTCTTCGTAAGTTGTGGGATCAGACACATTCAGAGCAAAACTGTAGCTCTCATATATGTCTCTTAGGGATCTCACTCTTTTGGATCGAGATTTTATCTACACTTGTATCTCTTGCTTTGAACATTTGTGAACCACTTCATCAAGATCTTGTTCTAGTATAGTATCATTGCCGTGTAAACTAGATTGCATCACGGTTTAAATCTTCAATTATAAACTGAATTTTGAACTCCCCGCATTTTAATACCAATTTAGTTGATGCATCTTCCTTCACTTCCCAAATCCAATTTTCTTCTTCAATAAAATGCACATCCCTGATGATTATCACTTTGCCTATGTCCGAATAATAAAATCATCTATAAGCTTTTGAGCACTTGAACAAGAGCTAACAAAGATGATGCCTTTCTATGCTCTATCATCTAGCTTTTTGCACCTTCGAAGCAAATAGTGTATAGGCCACACCCAAAAACCTTTAAATGATGCACCATTGCTCTTTATACCAACCAAACTTCATGAGGTGTCTTTTGTTGAACCGCCTTGTGGGAGAAGATTCGGATGATGTTGATGTTTTGCTGACCGCCTTAGCCAATAATTTTAATGGCAAATTTTTGGCCTTCAACATACCCCGAGCCTTCTCACCATCAATGTTCTATTCTTTCTCTCCCGCCAACTCTATTCTATCGAGGAGAATAAGGTGTTGTTAGCTCACGCTAATGCCCACGCTGATGCAAAATTATCAAACCTCTTGATAAAAATTCTCCTCCCCCATCTCTGCTCGGGAATTTCAACTTACAATTTGACTCAGATTTCAATGAAAGATAGAAATTGCTGAAAACATACAAAAACTTCATGCTTATGTTTCAACATGTAAGTCCATACCATGCGTGAGTAATCATCAATGAACACCACAAAATATTTACTTCCACCACAAGACTCATCACAGATTGGACCACATACATCCTCATTGAACAAGATATAATTTATGTTGTGCTCTGCATGATCTTCTTGTATCAAAAGATTTTCTTGTAATTTTCCCATAAACACAATCTTTACAAGTAGTTTAAACCTCATGTTTTAAATTTGGGTAACCCAAATAACTATGTCATGATGTTTGAGAGCTTGGCAGTGAATCGGGTGAGAAATTATTGCAAATATGAGAAGAAACAATAATAATCTATATCTGTGGAATTTGCTAAACCTGAAGTTGCAAATGTTTTTGTGAAAGAAGATGTGGTATCATTGCTTTGGCATCATAGAGCCTGGTCATCTCAACTCTTTCTAGATTGCAAACTCACAAACCGGGTTTTCGACCTCCCCTAACTAGTTCAATACGCTTTTGTTTCCAAATTTATGATGCCAAAGCAATGATACCCTCATCCACCCATTAACCGACAAATGCTTGTTTCCAAATTTAATCACATGTCCATCATGTCCATCCAACCCACTCACTGCTTTAACAAATTATAAAGTGCCTCAAGCTTTGGCACATAATACACATCATGGATTACTTGTGCTCCAGTTACGAAGTGTTACCGCAACCTAACCTTCCCATATACTTTCATTTCCTCGATCATCTCCCAATTTGACTATTATGACTCATAGATCTCAGATCTGTCTGTGTAAACAAAGTTTTCTTCATGTCATATATGGATGGAGAACACCTATCGCCTAACAAACTAAATTACCAAATTATCTTGCTCATCTCTTTCTTTTCACCATCAATCACTCATAAATAGACTCAATCTCATTGATGCTTGATCTTCTTCACTATTGTATTTTGATCTTGAGGATTCACTTTAAGTACCAAATAATATGCCCTTGCATGCCCATATTTCACAATTAAAAACACCCGTGACACTCTGAAACTTCTTCCACCTCTTTCGCCTCAGCTTGAGCCCTATAAACCTGCTTCCTTTAACCCTCCCTTCCAAATTGTTGTTCTGACCTCGAAACTCGCCATCGCCTCTCAATCATCTCGAAAACACCTTTAGAACCATCAAAATTTCTCTTCCATAATCAACACCTCTCCTCTCGGCTTTCAAAAATTTTCTGCCTCGACCTCTTACAAAAACTCTCTCGGCCTCTAGAAGCTCCAACAAACAAAGCTTCACTCTTGAGGACCAGCCTTCACTCCCTTGCGAACCACCATACTACTTTGATGCTTCACCTTTGATATATAACACTCTTTGTCGTAGTTTGACTGCAGAAATCTATTAAAATCTGGATTCATAAGCTTGCAAATGTGCTACCAATCAATCATTCAAAGATATCTCAATTCATATCTCTAGCTTTTCCATTAGCAGTGATGCATGGGCGATCATACTTCAATGTCAAACTTCTCATCACCTTTGGACACCATTTCTTTGTCTTCCAACCCAAACCTAGACCTTTAATTTGATTTACTCAAAGCTATGTACCGGCAACATACTCACGAATGGCCTCTATCCCCTCTCATCTCGTCAAAATAACAATTCAAACTTTTGTCTTAAAAATTTTGGGTCTCTCGAACAGTAGACTCATTCGTAGTTCCAAGGATATTCACTTTTGTATATGATCCCAAGCCCCTTTACGTAGTAAATCTGACACCCTATCAAAGATTGATTCATCAATTGCCCGCAGAATCAAAACTAGAGCTTAGCATCATCTTTTGGCTTTCCCAATTTTTGTGCTTCCGCTTCCTTCCTTCAAAACTCCTTTCTTCTATAATCTTCCACAAATCTTTCTGACTTCTAAAACAAAAATCTTCATTCAACACCCATCGATGTATATGCTTCTCTCCTCTAAAACATAGGCACATGTATGTTTGAACTATCTCAGAGTTAGATGATGAGCTAGCCGGCCATACTTCTTTCGCACTCACACACCCTCACAAA